>NC_045547.1:45907234-45994734 GCF_009769535.1 Thamnophis elegans | reverse complement strand
TCTATCGCTGCTCATGTTCACTGCTTTCCTCCCTGCTAACAAGCCATGCCAATCCAGAGGGGCCCTGGGCTGTCTTGGCCTGCTCCTCCCCACATTCCTCTGAGGGCAACGAAGCCGCCCCCTTGATCTCCGTTGGCTCTAGCTTCAACTCATCCTCCTCTGCAGATACAGGCTCTGATGGGGGATGACAATTTCTGTGGTTAAGTGAGACATTTATTAAGTGAGTTTTGCTTCATTTTATGACCATTCTTGCAACATTAGATGAATCATTGCAGTTGATCAATTAGTAACCCACTTGTTAAGTGAAGCACATTTCCCCATCGACTTTGCTTGTCAGAAGGTCGCAAAAGGGAGTCACATGACCCTGGGACACAGCAATGGTCATAAATACAAACCAGTTGCCAAACATTCAAATTTTGATCATATGATCATGGGGATGCTGAAAAGATCGTAACTGTGAAAAACAATCATAAATCATAAGAGTGCCATTGTAACTTTGAACACTCACTAAATGAACAATTGCAAGTGGAGGATTACCCGTAATTACACCCATTTTCAGTTTTCCAAATTACTCTTTAGAGTTTTATTAAGACATATAGTCATTTAAAAGATCATCCAGGACTATCTAGTACATAAAGATTTTTTTAAGTATAACTATTTACTTCAGAATGAATAAGAACTTCAAAAAATGTCAAACATCCCCTCAGACAAATGGTTTTTATTTTATACAATGAAAATATGCAAAAACATTTGTGAAGCCCTCAGTTGTGTAGCAGTCAATGGGAATCGACAATAAAGCGGAAACTTCCATTCATTTTTTTAAAAAAATCTCAATAGGCAAATTGCATTAAAAACCAGAAGGGCACTAAGAGAGAAGACTGAAAATGTGAAAAATGCTCACGAAGCTCAGAATGGGAAAAAGTCAGTAGGAAATAGCAATGAAAGGGAAAGTGGCTATAACTGGGGAAACAGCAGTCAGTGGGGAGACACATTTAAATCAATAAGCTGTAATTCAGGGAACAGCAGTCCCCTGTGCCAGAATGGAAGTGTCTGTACAAGGCAGTTTTCAGAGGAAACAGTGAATATACTGTATAACATAGTAAGTATGTTTTGCCATTAAGTGGAAAATGGAAACAGGGAGCAATAGAGGGTACACATACTTTTTGGAGAAGCAGAAAGGAGAGGTACATGTTTAAATTTATTTGTTTGATTGATTTATGTACCACTCATCTTGTCTAGATGTGTTCCTGTATGTGAGTAAATTATAGATAAATGGATAGATTAGATAGATAGATAGATAGATAGATAGATAGATAGATAGATAGATAGATAGATAGATATTAGTTATGAGACAAATAATTATATTCTCTATTTAGGTCACATAGCATGACACAAGTAAATAGTTATTACATTTGCACAGTAATCATGCTGACCTCACTGTGACTTTTCTGTATATATTTTCTGCCTTAGCATGGCATGGCATGAGAGCAATGAGAGAAGATGGACTGAAAAGTATAGGTAGATGCTTTTGAATGGGTTCAATTCTTGCAGATTGCATAGTCAAATACTCACCATCTCAATTCATTTCTAATAACAGCTTGTAGCATATTACCATAAACCAGTATTGCTTGCTGAGGAATTCTGGGAATTTACGTCACACATCTTAAAGTGACCAAGGTTGAGAAACACTGCCATAACCCATCCCTACAACCTTTTCAATCCAATCCATCATCTTTGTCTGTTGTCTTTTTCCTTCTACTGCGCTCAGACTTACCTAGCATAATAACATTCTCTATCATCTACTCATCAAATGCCAAAAGTATGTGAGTTTCTTCCTGAATGATCACTTCAGCTTTTATTTGTTGCAAGATGAACTGCTTGATCATTCTTGCAATTCCTGGTAATCACAGTCACCATCTCTAAATCCATATTTTAAAAGGATCGATTTTCTTTCATACACACACCACTCTTTGATGTTCTTTATAGTGCATTATCACTAGAAAAATAATTGCTTTAACTGTTCTGATCTCAGTTGATGAATGCAGTGTCCAAACAAGCAAAGAAAAAAGAAAGCTGAGTGATTCCTGCTATAAAATGCTGTAAGATTAGATCAATGATCCACCTACCTAGCATTCTATATTTTAATCTAGCCAACCAGATTTATTCACAGAACTCATAAAAATTGACAGGAAGGTTTTTTTTTATTTTGCCATGTAGCACTGTTTTTACAATATAATTTAATAAGTCATTTCATATATCTATATTAGGAAGTTTTAAAATTTCATGTCTAATTTCATTGTATTTAAGTACAATGACAATAAAGATTATACTTATACTTAATATAGGCTAGGATGCCATAACTATAACTCATGTAAATGAATCATGCTTAAGAATTTCCACTGGCATGAACTACAATTATTGAAATACATGATAGACTTGTTCCCACTACATATTTAATTGGTTAAATACAGAGAATTAATGTGTTGTGAGAATTACATATTAACAGAATCAGCTAAACCCATGGAATTAAATTAAGTCTCATAATTAGAAGAACTACCAGATGCCTTCTGATATTTTTTGCCACTATAGACTAACATAGCTCTCCTCCTAAAGGCCCTAGACTGAGCTAATCATACACAAGGTTAAACTAATTCAAGTGACTGGATTTGTATGTCCATTCTCGTATTTCAGTATGGCTGAAAATGGAACTCTTTTTATTGTAAACCTCCTTATCAAGAGCAGCATAGAAACTCCTCTCCAAATACTGTTTGAGTCCGTTGGCCAAGCCAAATCACTAGTTGGAAGAAAAGGTGGAAACTCGACTTAGCTGAGAAAGTAGCATTGTTCTGTGTTTGAAAAATATTAATTTTGACTTAATTACTATTACAAACTATTAAGCTATCCTTAAGTAGATATAACTATATTATACATATTGAAGGAATGAAGTCAAAGTATCAATCTGAATCACATTTCAATCATACTACAAATACATTCAGATCTTTCTGGGTCTGAAGATAGTTTCAGAAGTTATCATCAATGACAGAATGGAAACAAGAGCAGCACGCCAGATATGTGGATGAATTGTGATTTTCTCCTCTTAAAGAACCATGTATCAATATCTCCATGTCAGATACAAAGAGATAGTGAATCATTTCTCATATTATTTTTCTTTGAACTATTCCATTCATTGATATATTGAAGAAATGAATCACTGCATGTCTTCGCAGAAATATCAGGAGAGAAACCTTTCATTTTTATTGCAAATAGTACTCCAAAAGCTTTAGGTTGTACCAGAAAGTGAAATGTTTAACAAATTAAAAGAAAGTAAAAAGGTGAGAATTTTATTGGTGGATAGTATAGAAATTCAGCAGAACTAATTGCTAATGTCACAGCTGTTTAACCACATGTTAATGACCATGATCCAAGGCATATTAATTTTATATCCTATGATGTGCTTTTCCCAATACATGCCAAATAGAGCCCTGAGCCTAGACAGGATTTCCAGCTAAGAAGACTGAAATGATCAACTTTGAAGGGTAGATTTTATGCTGATTTTAATTTATTAAGAAAATAGCTGGCACATGTCATTCAGGACAAGATTAGATAAGGTAACATATAATACATAACATATATAGCATTAAAATCCTGTTTAGTTGTGGGGATAAAGTTACAAGGTGTCAGTTAGGGCAAGGCACGACTGAATTATACACAAATGTTCTAAATAACTTATATCTGATTTTAGCCAAAAGACTAAAGCATCCTAAAGCAGTTGAAGCTCTTTGTTATTCTGCAAAGAAATAGAAATAAACAAGATCTTAAATGTGCTGTCTGAAGCAAGATCGGGATGCAGAAAAGAGGAAACACTCTTTTTCTTCCAATTATTGAGGAGGAGGGTTCCCAACCTGAAAACCAGATACTGGGGGAGAGGTGGACCTGCATTTAACTATTCCTCTATAGCAGGAATGGGGAACAACAGTCCCTTTATGACTTGTGGACTTCAACTACCAGATTTCCTGAGCCAGCATAATTTTTAAATTTTCAAATCTGATTTTGTATTGTTGTCTCCTTTTATTTCTTTGCTTCACCAGCTTTCATCAAATAATGTTCAGAGGCCTTTTTCCATGGGTAGCATACTCATCTTCTGGTTTTCCCTAAGCCAGTCTTGTTCTATGTCTCAGAATCGTAATAAAACAGTCTTGCCTTTTAAAGTTATGCCACAGGAAATAAGGTAGAATGCTGTAAATTTAAAATAATGAACTTCATTTTTTTTATTAACTGTAAGGGTACCTGTAAAGAACTGTGAAGTGGCATATAACTCTAAATGCTATTGGAATTGCAATTGCAATTGCTACTGTTTTATAAAATCTTTTTAAAACAAAATATAGGTAATCCTTGACTTACAACGACAACTGGGCCCAAAATTTATGTTGCTAAGTGAAATATTTGTTAAGCGAGTTTTGTCCCATTTTATGACATTTTTGCCACAATTGTTAAGTGAAGCACTGAATTTATTAAGTTAGTAATAGCTTTGTTAAGTGAAAATGGCTTCCCCATTGACTTTGCTTGTCAGAAGTTCACAAAAGGTGATCACATGACATTGCAACTGTCATAAATATGAGTCAGTTATCAAGCATTTGGATTTTGATCCCTTGACCAAAGGGATGCTGCAACAGCTATAAGTATAAAAAGCAGTCATAAGTCACTTTGTCAGTGCTGTTGTAACTTTAAATGGTCACTAAATGAAGAGTTGTAAGTCAAGGATTACTTGTATTTAAGCTTTAAAAAAGAATTAAAAAATTAAAGTACAAACTAAAAATATAGGCAGATTTTATACTTATCAATAGTTACTTTAACAATGAAGTCATTACTATAATATGAATAATTCTAGCAGAGATATTATTGTAAGATATGACAAAATCTCTGCCAGAGTAACACATATTGCTGTTTCATTTGTTTAGTAGAAAATATTGCATTTTCCAAGAGATACAGATCACACTTTTTAATACCCATTTCTTGACATCTGAAATGGTATTACTTTTCCAATTTTGTAATATAATTCTTGTAGCCAGCCCCAATGATTGATGCAATCAGAATTCCTGATTTAACAGTCCAACTCCAAAGCTTTGATATGTAATTCAACTTTACATTAAAATCTTTAACATTGAAAGTTTTCCCATTAATCTGCCTATATGCAGTAATATGCTATCCCAAAAATATACTAAATGATCACATGACCATATCATATAATTTAGTGAGCCCTCAAGTCTTTTATCTCCAGCATAAAAATGTATTGTTCATCCTTTCAAATACATTTTTAATGAATCTAATATACCTCACAGTTTTCTGATGAATCAACCTTAATCTCAAATCTATAAATACCATTTTAATATTTTTTAAGGTCCTGAAGCCATTGATGGGATTTTATCAGGAATTCCAGTTATTGAGTTCATGTTTTAAATGTCCCCAAAATATCTATTTTAAAACTGTTCTTGAGCTTTTGATAGAGATATATTACAGGTTTTAATTCTGTTAAGGATCCCAATGGAATGTAGGCATTGTGATGGAAGCCACAGCAGACAATTGACATCACAGACTGAGACAAGACAAAATTCTTGTTGCTTGTTCAAACTTTCAAACTAAGATACAATTGCACTGCATTGGATCTATGCCCAGAAGTGGGTTTCTACCAGTTCGCATCAGTTCGGGTGAACCGGTAATGGTAATTGGGCCTGGGTTGTTGAACCGATAGGGACAGCAGACTGCTCATGTCTCTGAACCAGTCCGCCAGTCACCTTCTAAGGAGCCTGGCCGAAGTTTCACTCACTGAGGTACCAGGACTCCTGATGATGGGATGGGGTCCTTAAGTAAGGTGACCAGACATCCCAATTTTGGCGGGACAGTCATGATTTCTAATAATTTGTCCCATGTCCCGGGGCGTTTTAAAAAAGTCCCGATTTTCTGGCTTCATGTTGAAATCCTAACGGGGGCAAGACAAAAGACACTCTGTCCTAACCTCTCTCTCTGTCTCAGTACTTTCATTGAAGATATAATTAAAACAAAGCAAGAAAATGCCCCCCCACCCTTTTACCTCATTTTATAAGAAAAAATGACTCAGTACCATATAGCTCCAGGAAATACATTTGCTAGAGTAGTAGCGAGTGTTCCTTCCTGGATTTCCCAGAGGGGAGGGGCACGGAGGTTGGAGGTCAGCTCGTGTGGAAAAAATGGTGGCAAAGTTTCTTTGAAAAATATTTCCCTGACTAATTTCACCATTTTAATTTGCTCAGTTCTTTGTATTAACATCTACATCATTCTGGATTGACTTGGAGTGCCTGCCTGCTGGTAAGTGAGCTGGGTTTTATTTTTTAATGTATTTTAAAATAATATTTTATTTATTGTGCATAGGATTTTTTGAAATAGTTTTATTCTGTGTGGATTCTTTTTTTTAAATTGTCTTAGACTATTTAAAAAAAGATTCTATCCAAAATACAAAATACCAGCTGCAGTTATTCACTTAAGGGTTCCATCCCAAAACTGCGTTTGACTAAAGCGCGCTCAATGAAACCGCGTAGCTGACGTCATCAACAGGGCAACAAAAGCGCGGAGACAGAAGCACGCTGTAAACGCTAAACCTAAAATTAACCCCTAAACCTAAACCTAACCCCTCTAAACCTAATCCTAAACCTAACTCTAAACCTAACCCTTAACCTAACCCTAAACGTAACCCTTAACCTAACCCTAAACCTAATCCTAACCCTTAACCTAACCCTAAACCTAACCCTAACCCTAACCCTAACCCTAACCCTAACCCTAACCCTAACCCTAACCCTAACCCTTAACCTAACCCTAAAGCTAACCCTAAACCTAACCCTTACCTTAAGTTGAATCGGCTTGCTTTCAAAGCGCTATTTAAAGCGCCCTTCTTTCTCCACGCTTGCTGTTGTCGCCCTGTTGATGACATCAGCGATGCAGTTTAATCGGGCGCGGCTTAGTCGAGTGCGGTTTTGTCGTGTCACGCACTTAAGAACTGTGGCAAGAAAAGTGGTATAGTGACCAAAGTTACAATGGCATTGAAAAAAGTGACTGATGAACATTTTTCACACTTAGCGACCATTTTCACACTTAGCGATTGTTGCAGCATCCTCATGGTCACGCGATCAAAATTTTGATGTTTGGCAATAGTTACAATTTATATTTGTAAATTGTAATTATGTTGAAATAAAAAAAATATTACGATACTATTTTTGCATTGTATGAAATTTTTTGTTGCTCCGTATAAAAATTTTAATCAAGGCCCCCCCCCCAGGTCAAAGGTGTCCCTCTTTACCAATCTGAAAATCTGGTCACTTTATCCTTAAGGCACTTAGCTTGGCTACCTATTAGCTTCAGCCCCACCCTCCTCCTCAGTGAGTGGCATGTAAAAGTTCAACTGGGCTCCTCGAGAGACTGAGTTTGCAGGAGGCCAATTTGGGGGCTTGCTGGTTGTAGCACAAACATTCATTCTTAGCTTTTTGATTCCTAGCTGCAATGGACAGCAAACATAGGTCCATCCCCTTGATCCAGCAGCTGGAAAAGGGGGCAGAGAAAAACGCCAAGGTGCATGTGGGTCGGGGGGGGGGAGAAATTCTAACTTCAGCTTCCTGGTGTGGCGCGGGGCTTTGGGCAAAAGCTGGAGGGAAGGGCCCTGGCTCACTCACGCTCTCTCCCTCCCCAGTGTAGTTTAATGCAGGCAAAAGCTCACATTGCCTTTTGCAAGCCTGCTTTCAGTGAAGCTGGGTGCCGGTGAAGGCTGGCTTTTTGCCTAGCTTTATCCAGGTGTCAGAGGGAGGAAACAGACCGGGGCCTGGAGAGGAAGTCATTCCCTCTCCCCCGACAGCTGGACAAAGCTATGCAAAAAGCCAGCCCTAACCAGCGCCCAGCTTCACCAACAGCAAGCTTGCAAAAAGCAATGTGGCTCCATCTGCAATCAAGCTAGATTGGGGAGGGGGAGTATGAGTGAACACTGAGGGTACTGTGGGATGAGAAAAGCCAAGAAAAGGGGTAAGTGAGGGCATTCACAGCATGCTTTAGCACATGCAATTTCTCTCAGCCTCCTTTTTTTGGAGGGCTCCAATCGGCTCCCCTCCAGCTTCTCCCCCTCTCCTCTCACCCCATTAGCCAGACTGTCAGCAGGAAGTGGGTGGGTGGGATTTATTGCATTCCAGTCATTTCCCACCTGAACAGCATGCTGCATTTGCAATGGGGAAGATGTTTGGGGAAGGCAGCATGGGAATGGGGGTAGTGGCAGAGGAGCCACTTTCAAGCCATTGATTTTTGTGGGGTGGAGAGTCTCCCTCCAGTTATTCAGGCAGAGGCACGCTTCCCATTTGGTAGCCACCTACCGTAGGGAAAAAAATTTTTTTTTAAAAAAAACCTGTGGCTCGAGCCAGGCTGCCAGGCTAGTGGCAAAACTTCCATGCCCTGGATGGAACCACCCTACCACCCATAAATGTGCATCTGCCTGCTAGCAACAGATGACAGGCTTTGCCTACCAAGGGTAGTAGAGCTGCACCTCTCATTAGTGCTGAGAGGCTGAGGAGAAGGCATTGTGTTCCTGCAAAGAGTCTTTCTGACAGCCTCATCTGTAGCAGAGGTGAGAATGTCAGCTGTCTCTAGCCCCTAATTCTCCTTAAGCATTGCCAAATGAGGAACAGCACTGGCAGACTTTCTAAGCCTAAAGCAGGGAGGGAAGAAAGAGAGGGCGGGAGGGAAAGAGAGTGGGAGAGAGATATTCAATGAAACTTCTGTGTCTATCTCTGTGCGAGAGAGGGGGGGAGAGGCTGCCCAGTCTCTTCTTAAAAACCTCCAGTGTTGGAGCACCCAGAACTTCTGGAGTCAAGCAGTTCCACTGGTTAATTGTTCTTACTGTCAGGAAATTTCTCCCTAGTTTTAGGTTGCTTCTCTCTTTGTTCAGTTTCCATCCAGTGCTTCTTCTTTTGCCTTCTGCTGCTTTGGAAAATACATTGCCCCCCCTTCTTTATGGCAGCCCCTTAAAAGCCTGTTGCCTATCACACTCTGTGAAAGCATGTAAGCCAATCCTCCTTTCAGTGGTCCATGAAAGTACATCTATAGAATGTAGATAATAAAGTCAAAAAAGGGTGAACAACATGTTTACAGAACTATAGTTTCATTGAGGCTCGGTGTGACAAGGAATGGCCAGGAGGGAAGGGGCCAGGTGAGGCACCCCTTAATGTAAGTGACATTGAGTTGGCCATGCCCATCCAGTCACATGACCACCAAGCCATGCCCACAAAACAAGCCACACCCACAGAACTGGTAGTAACATTTTTTTTGAAACCCACCACTGTCTATGCATATATTTCAGCATTTAAAAAAATATTTACTTTACCTTGATGTTATATCTCACCTTTATATTTATAACTCAAGATGGAGTACATGCTTCCACTTTCTATTTACCTCATAACAGCAGCTTTATAAGGTAGTTTGGGTTGAAAGCAAGTCACTGGTCTAAAGTCACTCTGATGGCTTTCATGCCTAAGGAATGGCTACAATTCACGAGTCAGAGACAAAGAGACTGAGGTGGGGGCCCTTTAACTCCATATCATTTGAACCTTCCTGAAGCTGGGATTGGAGCTGCTGGATATAAGGGGTGAGTCAGAGAGACAAAGAGACTAAGGTGCGGGCCCGCGCACCTAATGGTGCACGAATCATATATTTATAAACCAAAATAGCAGTAATACATTCTGGATTAGTGAGCTTAAGATTGTGATTTTATTTTATTTCAAGCAAAACCAAGCATTTAATAGTGATTGCCATACCATGTGAATGAATCATACAAGTGGCAAGAAAATAGGGGCAGTCAGGCATAACACAGGTTATGTAGACAGTAAACACAAGGTCAATCAAAATGGACTCAAATGTCTATACACCAATGCACAGAGTATGAGGAATAAACAGGGTGAATTAGAAATTCAAGTAAATGAGGGCAGATACGATATTATTGCCATTACAGAAACTTGGTGGGATGAAACTCACAATTGGAACATACAATTATTTTTTAAAAATAGACTAAATAAAAGAGGTGGTGGAGTTGCATTATATATAAGAAATAACTACATCTCTACAGAAATAGAGCACAACAATGATGAGAACTATCTTGAATGCATTTGGGTCAATATTAATAGTTGGGGGGGAAATGACATTGCCATAGGTCTATACTACAGGCCACCCAACCAAGCAGAGGAAGTAGATGAACTTTTTGCTAGTCAGCTAACTAAGGTATGTAGGAAGCACACCACAATAGTAATGGGGGATTTTAACTACTCGGACATCAACAGGGAAACAAACTCTGCACCAAGTGGAAGATCCAATAGGTTCCTAACAAACCTAGCAGACAACTTTGTTTCCCAAAACGTAGAGAAGGGAACAAGGGGATCAGCCATATTGGACTTAATTATCACTAACAGAGAGGAAATTATAGAAGGTGTTGAAGCCACAGGAACCCTGGGGGCTAGTGACCATGCAATATTGGAATTCAACATTATGCAAACACAAGTAGTAGAACAAAGTTAAACCAGAGTCTTGGACTTTAAGAGAGCTAATTTCAATAAACGTAGAGAGAGCTTGGGAAAAATTTCATGGATGAGAATCCTCAAGGGGAAAACAACTCAAGAAGCTTGGGAAATTTTGAAAAATGAGTTTACAAAAGCCCAGTCTAACACAATACCAATGAAGAAGAAAAATAACAGTCCCAAAAGAAACCACCATGGCTGCATAAAGAACTGTCTGACACATTGAAAGACAAAAAAAGATAAGTATAAAAAGTGGAAAGAGGGGGCCATAACTAAGGCAGAATGTTAGCAAATAGCCGGAGCCTGTAAAGATGAAGTGAGGAAAGCTAAAGCTCATAAAGAAAGGCTTGCCACAAAAGTAAAAATTAACCAAAAAAAAGCTTCTCCCAACATGTTAAAAACAAGAAAAAAGTTAAGGAAACAATTGGTCCATTGCTAGGAGAAAGTGGCAAGAAGGTGACAAGCAACAGGGAGAAAGCAGAACTATTTAACTCATGTTTTGCATCTGTCTTTACACAAAGGGATAAAACAGTCCAACCTATCAAAAACAGCACCACAAAAATCAGATTAAGAACACAAATTGAAATAGGGAAGAAAACAGTAAGTGAGCATCTGTCTACCCTAGACAAGTTCAAATCACCAGGACCGGATGGATTACACCCCAGGGTTCTGAAGGAACTGGCAGACGAGATCTCAGAACCACTGAACTATATCTTTCAGAGATCCTGGAGCACAGGGAACTACCAGAGAACTGGAAAAGAGCTGATATGGTTTCCATCTTCAAAAAAGGAAAAAAAATAGATCTAGGAAACTACAGTCCTATCAGCCTGACCTCAATAGCAGGAAAGATCCTGGAAAAAATAATCAAGCATCGAATTAGTGAACACCTAGAAGCAAACAAAGTATTGCCAAAAGCCAACATGGGTTTGTCAAAAACAGATCATGCCAGACTAATATTGCATTCTTTGATAATGTGACAAAATTAGTGGACCAGAGGAATGTCGTTGATATAGTTTACTTGGACTTCTGTAAGGCATTTGATAAGGTAGACCATAACCTACTACTAGATAAAGTAGAAGAATGTGGGTTAGACAGCATCATCACCAGATGGATTCATAACTAGCTGACCAACCGCACTCAACGTGTAAGTCCTCAATGTAACTGCATCTACATGGAGGGAAGTATGCAGTGGAGTACCCCAAGGCTCTGTTTTAGGCCCAGTACTCTTCAACATTTTCATCAATGATTTGGATGAGGGAATAAATGGGGAACTCATCAAATTTGCAGATGACACCAAGCTGGCAGGAATAGCCAACACTCCAAAAGATAGGCTCAAGATACAGAAGGATCTTGACAAACTTGAACATTGGGCACTATCTAACAAAATGAAATTCAATGGTGAAAAGAGTAAGGTTCTACATTTAGGCAACAAAAACGAAATTCACAGGTACAGTGTAGGTAGTACCTTGCTCAATAGTAGTAACTGTGAAAGGGATCTTGGAGTCCTAGTGGACAACCATTTAAATATGAGCCAGCAGTGTGCAGCAGTTGCCAAAAAAGCCAACACAGTTCTAGGTTGCATAAACAGAGGGATAGAATCAAGATCACATGAAGTGTTAATACCACTTTATAAACCCTTGGTAAGGCCACACTTGGAATACTGCATTCTGTTTTGGTTGCCACGATGTAGAAAAGATGTGGAGACTCTAGAAAGAGTGCAGAGAAGAGCAACAAAGATGATTAGGGGACTGGAGACTAAAACATATGAAGAACGGTTGAAGGAACTGTGTATGTTTAGTTTAAGAAAAAGAAGGACTAGGGGAGACATGATAGCAGTGTTCCAATATCTCAGGGGTTGCCACAAAGAAGAGGGAGTCAAACTATTTTCCAAGGCACCTGAGGGTAGAACAAGAAGCAATGGGTGGAAACTAATGAAGGAGAGAAGCAACTGAGAACTGAAGAGAAATTTCCCGACAGTTAGAACAATTAATCAGTGGAACAGCTTGCCTCCAGAAGTTGTGAATGCAAGTTTTTAAGAAGATGTTGGATAGCCATCTGTCTGAAACGGTATAGGGTTTCCTGCCTAGGCAGGGGGTTGGATTAGAAGACCTCCAAGATCCTTTCTAACTCTGTTATTGTATTGCATTGTATTGCTTTATCAAACTGATTTTCTGTCTAACGATCTTAAATATATGCAGATCAAAATATCAAACATATGAATTCAGGAGCAATGGAATAAAGAGAAAATAACCATTGCAATCTCATTGCTCAGTAGGAAAAAATGAATTCGTGTATGTGAAAAAGAAGGAAAATCGATACTGTAAATTTCCGGGCAACATTAATTTTGAGAACAGCATCAAAGCAAAAGATAGCAAAAAATATGGAGAGGTACTTTTCTTGTGGGGGCAAGAGATATTGGATTAAAATGTTATTTCATGAAGCAAAAGATTTTTCATATTAATACCTTTATAAACATAGAATTATCTACGTAATATATTTGAGAAATACATTCGCAAAGTGAAAAAAAATTAATTAATTAAAATTCAATTCTTGATATTTGAAATCTAAAATATAAATTGATTATCCTATATTTTTTTTGTTCTAGGAAAATGCATTTTATTTATAGAGTTATCAAGCTATGTCTGCTATTTTTAATCATTTTAATTTTCACAATTTAACTCCAGGCAGAGACTTAACTTCTTTATAGTTGTTGTCTTTTGTATATTATTATGTGGTGGAGTAAAAAAGAAAATATAACAAGTATCCCATTCTCTGACTTACAGTCTTTTTAATTAAATAATAAATCTTTTCATTCCTTATTTAATTAGCAATATCTATAATGAAATTTTTTATTAGTACTATATGTTGTATTTAATCCATTAATTAGATATCAATTGGCTAAAAGGCAGTAAAGCAATTATTCAAAACACCTGTACTTGCTGAATGCTTTTCCTTAAAACTGCTTACCCAGGATGATTTTGAAAGGTCCAAGAGAATGTCTTTTGATCATACCTTTCCCACCACTAAATAATCATTATAAAGTGACTGTTTTGGAAACACATTTTGCAAAGCAAAAGAATTCTGAATGACCTACAGAGTCTGCATTCATTTCATAATTCTGTTCAGCAGGTAATTATGGAAGATGCAGGGAAATGTAACATTCTTGTACAGTGAAACCTTTTACAACATAATTGGAAATATGTGTTTAGTATATCCCAAATCTGTATATGGTTTGATTGCTGTACTGTACCTGATTGATAATAGGCAAACATAGATCCTTCTGGAAGCATATTGGAGATTAAAAAAAAAATCCTAGGTGTCTATCTAGGAGAAAAGAATCCAACTGACTTCTGAAACTGTTTAAGCTAACTATGGACCATTGCTTCTTGGCAATGTTTCGTGGACTACACTATATTCATGAAATAATACCACAAAGAAACAGTGCCAGAAGGCCCCAACTGGCAATGAGTATGTGAGAAGAAAGGAAAAACAAAGAGCTTTTGTTCAAGAGGCTTTGTACAAGAGGCTTTCTTGTACAAAAATAATGAGCATTCCCAATTCTCATAATGAGACCAATGCATTTATGTATGACTATTTCACTAAAATTAAGCCATAAATCCGTTAAAATATGCTTAACAAATGGGCAGTGGAAAGATCAGAATTAAATGAACTGCAGGTCTCAGGTTATTATGACCCTAATCTCTACAACCACAATACCATACTGACTAAAGCAAATCTAAATCTGTATAACTCTCTCTTTGATAGAATAATAATATATCAGAACATTTTTAAGCTCTAGTCCCTGCTGAGGCTCACTTTGTGGTGTTTTTTTTAAGTTGCCTTTATATATGGTGACATACTGTATATTCAAACATTAAAATAAACTGTATGCCTTCCACCCTTCGGAAATGTTCCAAAGAATAAAATTAATTCAAAGAAATATTGATTTTAGCTTATTCCTAATAATGCAAGCTATTTTATTAGGTAGATTTATTTTAGTTCACAGCGTGTATAGATTTTCAGCAAGCACTGAGTCCCCTGCAGATCTCTGACACTTGACAAATGAGGTTGGAACTCAAAGCAGAGCTGTAGAAGAAGCCCATTTCAAGAGACACCCTATTGATTGATAATTCAGCTTGCTTGTGCTCAAGAGGGAGTTTCATGAGCTTGTCATTCTTGGAACAAAATTTATCATATTTTAAACCAAAATTTATCATATTTTAAATCACTCCTGGAAAAGATAGCGCATTTATCTTCTATCACTGTATTGATGTTAATACCGATTTTCTCTCAAACAATGTGATACTGCTTTTAAAAAGAATCATTGTATGCAGACATTCACATCACCTACCAAACATATAGCACCATTAAATACTCTAATACTGGAAGCTCAATGAGGAGAGTATCCCCAACTAAAAACAAATTAGAGCAGTAAACAGCAATGTTAGGTGTATACTAATCAAACTTATGCAAACTAGTATTGGTATGTTCTTTCCCAGTCTGTTCTGTCTGTCTAACAAACTATTGAACGCCTCAATTTCTCTTGCTGCTAATATTCCCCACAGAATGCTTTTGGTTATTATTGCCCCTTGGATCAGTGGCCAAAATGTAGCATTGAAAATTGTTGCACGCAGCATAACTTTCAATCCATAGTTGCACAACTCAAGTCTGAGCCCACCCTTTTAAAATGAGTGTGTAGCATACATAACATACTTTGAGAAAAAGAAAGTTTTGATCATGAAGTCACAGATACTATCTCAATCTAATTCCTGTCCATAGACCACCACTACCACTATCACCACCACCACACCATTTCTCTCACATAAATAGACTTTGGGGGATTTTGGTAGTAGTTGTTACCCACTGTAGCATTTGGAGAGAAAATACAAGTAATATAAAACAGGCAGACCAAAGAGGTGTTTGCCAGGGTATAAAAGTGGACTGAGGATAAGTTTAAATAAATCAGGATAAATGGACTGAGGATAAATCAGTAACCTGAGAAATTATTCACCAATTGTCCAGGATGTGGTGACTTTAGAGGAGGACTGAGTAAACATTAAATCATGTACTTTTCATTTCATTCGAAATACTAGATTCATTAACTAGAGACAATTACACAAGATAATCACGGTTAGGATATAAGTGCAAAATTGGACAGAGAGCCAACTTCAAAGCCCACAACAATTTCAACTGCGTTTTCTGAGACTTAAAAAAAAATATTTCAGGGGTTTAAGAAAGAGATTTATTTAAGAAAGGAAATGGAGTTCACCAGTAATTCCAGACTTAGATTCACTTGCTATTTATAGTCCTGTACTGATCTAAAGCAGAGGAAGCAATAGAATGAATTCCTCTGTCTTGTGTGATTTGGTCCATGGAAGTCAGAAGAGTGTCCCTAGTCCCTCCTAAATTAGGTGTAAGTAATGTTTTTGTATGCAGAGACTAGAGCTATGATTTGAAACTTTATTAGAGTAGATATAATGTTGGCTGGTATGTGAGGGTCTGGGAAGAGTTTAAAGTATAAAGTAAGTATGTTAAACTTTGTGAAAATGATGCTGTAAAAAAACTACTAATTCTTTTTCCAAACTTGACAGTGTGCTCTTGACACTAGATAAATGGCCTAGGATCCATTAGACCACTCCATCCTCAATTATGGAGTTTGCAAAACAGGATTCAAGGATTACTACAAAAAGAATGAGACTATAGAATAAAGGAATGGAATAATGCAGTGGTGGATTTCAATTTTTTTTAGAACCTCTTCTGTAGGTGTGGCCTGCTTTGTGGGAGTGGCTTGCTGGCCATGTGACCAGATGGGAGTGGCTTGCCGGCCATGTGACTAGGTGGGAGTGACTTGCCGGCCATGTGACCGAATGGGAGTGGCTTGGCAGTCATGGCCAACATGTAAAATGTGGTGAAACTCACTTAACAACACTCTTGCTTAGCAACCAAAATGTTGGGTCAGAAACTCTGGCATTTGAAGCACGCAAGTCTTAAATCTGTCAAGTTACAAGACCCTTTCACCCCTAACCCTTTAGGAAAAAAAACCCAGGGATGTTCAAACTTGACAGGTTTAAGACTTGTGGACTTCAACTCCCAGAATTCCTCCTCTCGCTCTTCATCTTGATGATGTGCCGACAGGTGGGTGGGGGGGAGCTGGAACCAGTTCTAAACGGCACTGTAGATTTGTGGAACCTCTTCTATAGAAGAGGTTAGAACTGGCAGGAACCCACCACTGGAATAATGAGAAAAGGAATTGAGGCAAAAAAGAGATGATTAAAGATAAAATCTATTGAAATCCCTTGGCATGTTATGGAAGGAAAATAAGGAAGTCTTAAGATCAAACTGCATTTTTTTTTGTTAATTAACTAGTGATCAGCTAGTCCTCCTTTCTAAATTTGGTGGGCTTGAATAGGGCTTTGATCTGTTTCTTTATTCTATGCATTTACTCTAAGCAAAGGAATAGAATTATGAGCAAATTCTGCAATTAAAAAAAACATGCATCATGATCCTTAGGCAGGCTGCTAAAAAAATTAGTAGCATAAAAAAAAGGTGCATGGAAGATGGTTAAGACATAAATAATAGGCATATTTCACTAATTATCTGAAATGGAAAGGAGAACCAGGAGAGAACCAATATAGAATTATGGGAAATTGCATGACAGTGAGAACAATTAACCAGTAGAATGGCTTGCCTTCAGAAGTTGTGAATGCTTCATCACTGGAGGCTTGTAAGAAAAGATTGAACAACCATGCATCTAAAATGGTTAGATTCATGGGTTTCCTGCTTGAGCAGCGGGTTGGACTAGAAGACCTCCAAGGTCCCTTCCAACTCTGTTATTCTGAAAGTAAATGAGGAATTGGCAAAGAACTCCTGAAGAATGGAAGATTCTTAAGAGAAGAATGTATAAGGTTTTAGGTCTCTACTTGGCTAGAAAATTGCTGAGAGCTGTTACTGTCCCTGAAGCATCATAACTTTGCTAAAGTATGGGACAAAGAAGGTCAAAAGTGCACCATCTGGAAACAACTGTATATCAAGCCTGATTTGAACTAAAGCCATTAATTGGTTGCTGACTTGTAGTATAGCTAGCCTTTTAAAAGAAGTCATACAACTGTGTTGATCTCTAGAGATTTAGTGTATACTAGCACAGCAGACAAAATATATCAATTAACTTGCCACTTCATTGATCTCTATTTCATGGTCAGACTGCAGCATTCTCAAGATGAATTTCAATAGGCTAAATGAAAAAACTACAAAAGAGCTTAATCCTAATCAATGGGGGAAGGGAACTGTCTTCTAACTCGTTGGTTCTGTTAACTGGTCCTTTTCCTTAAATTAACTGAAGATTTCTGCATGGTCAATAAGGTTTTGTTTTTAAAAAGCCTAAGAACATTGAAAGAGTCATATATATATCCATGTTAGCAATAACTATGTGCTTTAATGTGCTGTTCAGTTTGATTCACCAGGTTTATACACTTCTCTGTACTGCAATTGGGCCTTCTGGATTTCATGAGATATATAACTGTTCTTTGCCTAATGGTAACCTATAGATAATGTAGTAAAGAGAGGGAACTGTTATTATGTTTTGTCAACTAGATATTAGATAGTTCAAATAATACAAAGTCACATTTATAGAACTGTATTTATTGTACTTGTATCAATTTAAGAACCGGTAGTTCTAGACTTTTGAACACAATTGAGGCCAGAATTTCTGTTGCTAAGCAAGATCATTGTTAAATGATGGAGTTCACCAGTAATTCCAGACTTAGATTCACTTGCTATTTATAGTCCTGTACTGATCTAAAGCAGAGGAAGCAATACAATGAATTCCTCTGACTTGTGTGATTTGGTCCATGGAAGTCAGAAGAGTGTCCCTAGTCCCTCCTAAATTAGGTGTAAGTAATGTTTTTGTAGGCAGAGACTAGAGCTATGATTTGAAACTTTATTAGAGTAGATATAGTGTTGGCTGGTATGTGAGGGTCTGGGAAGAGTTTAAAGTATAAAGTAAGTATGTTAAACTTTGTGAAAATGATGCTGTAAAAAAACTACTAATTCTTTTTCCAAACTTGACAGTGTGCTCTTGACACTAGATAAATGGCCTAGGATCCATTAGACCACTCCATCCTCAATTATGGAGTTTGCAAAACAGGATTCAAGGATTACTACAAAAAGAATGAGACTGTAGAATAAAAGAATGGAATAATGCAGTGGTAGGTTTCAAATTTTTTAGAACCTCTTCTGTAGGTGTGGCCTGCTTTGTGGGAGTGGCTTGCCAGCCATGTGACTGGATGGGAGTGGCTTGCCGGCCATGTGACCGAGTGGGAATGGCTTGGCAGTCATTTGACTGGGTAGGCATGGCCAACTTGTAAAATGTGGTGAAACTCACTTAACAACACTGTTGCTTAGCAACTAAAATGTTGGCCAGAAACTCTGGCATTTGAAGAACAGTATTTATTGTACTTGTATCAATTTAAGAACCGGTAGTTCTAGACTTATGAACACAATGGAGGCCAGAATTTCTGTTGCTAAGCAAGATCATTTTTAAATGAATTTTGCCCCATTTTAGACCTTTGTTGCCACAGTTGTTAAGTGAATCATTGCAGTTAGTAGCATGGTTGTTAAGTGACTCTGGCTTTCCCATTTACGTAAATTGTCAGAAGGTCACAAAAGTTGATCACATGACACTGGGAAACTATGAGTCAGTTACCAAGTGTCTGAATTTTGATCATATGATGGGGATGCTGCAATGGTTGTAAGTGTGGAAAATGGTCCTAAGTCCCTTTTTTCAGTGCTGTTGTAACTTTGAATGGTCTGTCCGCTTAAATCATTTTTCAAGGGCACAAGCTCTGGTTGTGTATATCTCCTTGTGTTTTTGCAACTGCTTTGCATTTAAAAAAAACCCTGATGATAATGTCAATGGCCATGGGCATTTCTCTTGCAAGTAACTGTTCATGTAAGCAAATGTATTCATGTGAGCCAGTTTAATGAGAAGTTGGCATATTTGCAGAAGGAGCTTCTCTGATCAGGGTATGCTTGAGAGAGAAAATAAAATCCCTATTCACAGAAGTGAAATAGGAGTCTGGAACTCTCTTATTTCTTTCTCAGCTACAGCCAGGTAGAATGGCTGCTTTCAGAAACAGTTAAAGGAGAGGAAAAATTAAACAGTACTGAAGCTGAAGTTCATATTTCATCTGTAATGGTTCATAGCATACCTTCAAGCTTCATAAAAGACTAGGATTTAGTCTTTTCGAAAGCCAAAAGGGAAATTTTTGAAGATAATGATAATGTTATGAGGTATAAAACTAGATACTAGTAGCAATATGGATTTCTCACATTTTTTTAAAAAAAAATCAGGAATAATAGGCATTTGCAGAATAAATACAAGCCAGAGTTCATTATCTCAGGGTTCCATATGGAATGTCACTATCAGCATCTACATGTAAGCAAATGTATTCATGTGAGCCAGTTTAATGAGTGCTTCTGTTGCTTGTATTGTTGTTGTTGTTGTTGTTGCGAAGCCGTGTCCGATCCATCGCGACCCCATGGATAACATTCCTCCAGGCCTGCATGTCCTCTACCATCCTCTAGAGTCCATTTAAGCTCAAGCCTACTGTTTCAGTGACTCCATCCAGCCACCTCATTCTCTGTTGTCCACTTCTTCTTTTGCCTTCCATCTTTCCCAGCATTAGGCTCTTCTCCAGTGAGTCCTTCCTTCTCCTTAGGTGGCCAAAGTATTTGTGTTTCATTTTCAGGATCTGGCCTTCTAAAGAGCAGTCAGGGTTGATCTCCTCTAGGACTGACCAGTTTGATCACCTTGCAGTCCAAGGAACTCACAGGAATCTTCCCCAGTTGCTTGTATACTATGTGACAATACAAAATAAACAAAAGAAGTTACTGACGTTGGTGGTGGCTTCTTTTCTGGAGCAGATTTTCGCTAATTCCAATTTTCTTGCCACTGATGAGAAGTGTTCATCATCTCTGTCATTCTTTGGAGGTCTCTCACTAGTGCTGAGAATCCAAAATAAGAGAGGGCTCTTGGACTCTTAGTGGACAATCACTTAAATATGAGCCAGCAGTGTGCTGCAGCTGCCAAAAAAGCGAACTCAGTCTGAGGCCAATTCTACTCACTTGTGTGGGTGGTACCTGTATAGGACAAGCAGGGTTGGGGAGGGAATCCAGGGGTCTCGGGTGAGAGGGGGAGGAAAGAAAGAACCAACCTGTGTGAGAGAGATAGGGGGGGGCAGAGATAGAGAGACTACATCAAGCTAGACTGGGAAAGCTGGCTGCAAGAGGAAAAGAAGCTGGGTAAGCTGGTTTTTGGCTGATTTTGGGGCCAATTTTGGCCAGAGAAATGACTTGGAAAAAAATGGCCCCCAAAACAGCCTGGTTTTGGGGTGTTTGGGGGGCATTTTCAGGCCATTTTCAGGCTGATTTTCAGACCAATTTTAGCCAGAAAAATGGCCTGAAAATGGCCCCAAAATGACTTTCATCCTGAAGTTGTAGGTGCTCCAACACTAGAGTTTTAAAGAAAAGATTGGACAATCATTTGCCTGAAATAGTGGAAGTTTCCTGCTTCTGTAGGAGATTGGACTAATTCTCCAAGATCCCTTTCAACTATCTTATTCTATTATTTCCTTAGTTGTTAAACTACCCTTATGTTGTACATAAGAGATACAACAGCTCCAGCAAACTGTCATCAGTTTGATAGTTTTCATGGTATTTTATGAACATGAATATACATTTTGGCTTGAACTGTGAAGGATAACCCTATTTACATGTAGCAATATAATTTCTTCAATGAAGAAATGAACTCATGGGCATACTTCCACTCAAGAATGAAATCAGAATAATAAAGTTCAAGGAGTAGGTGCTTGGAGAAAGCTGAATTGTTATTAATAAGAATGAATTTGGCTAACATACTATTAGCTTGAAAAGACAGCAGTAAACCAATGATTTCAAGAAAGTGTTTGTCAAAATACTACTAGTATATTTATTGCCTGAAGCTGAATGAACAAAGAATTGTTTTAGCCCAGAAGCAAATTCTAAAGTTCTGTTGCCTTTGGAAATCCCACATGTTTAGCAATAGCAGGGAAATAATTCTCCCTATTGCTCATCCAGGAGCAAATATTTCCCATCTCAGGTTTATTGGTTTTGAGAAATTCTAGTCTCTTTTGGTAAATGCTACATCTTTGAGCAACATGCTTCAATATTTTTTCTCCTATTTTTACAAAGAAGTATAATTTGTAGTTTTGTTAAAGTGATGAAGACTTACCAACATCTCAAAACATATCTCAAAGGAGAGAATCATATTTCAGAGGTGTCCTATTGAAATATCAAATATTTATTTTCATGTTCTCTTTCTCAATATTTTTAATGCTATTTACTGGGGAAGGGAATCTCCTTGTAAAAGTGTAAGGCAATTGAATCAGACTCAGTGAAGTTATACCTTAAAAAGATCTGAAGTAGCATATACTTAGGAAATCATATTGCTGTAGGTTAAGATATGTTTCTATATCATTAATAGGAAAAGTTCCTATGGGATATACATCTGTACTGATCATTGAAATCCTACACTGAAACTTTAGACACATATTAAGAAATAAATATGAACTACAAATAAATTAGTTAATTTGAGTTTGGCAATCAGATGCAAAGGTTATTCATCCAAAGCAGGTTTTTGCACTGCTACCCATGTGGTTATTGATGATTTTTATTTATTTATGTGCAATCTCTGAATACACTGCCAAAAAACAAGCATATCATCCAGACCTTGTAAAGTAAGCATTTTAGACTTTAGATACCACCAATTTGAGACAGAAATGACTAAAAAGCAGAATTCGTTTAAAATTAATATTTTTATTTAAACGCTTGATCTCAAAACTTTATTTTAACAACATAATGCCATCACAAATGACAAATTTAATCAGAAACTCTGTGTGTATATACACATTTAGGTGAAGGGTGATCAATGTCAATACTTTTCTTCATTGTCTTTGTACCTTGCTGTTTCATTTAAATCTTTCTGAAGTTAAAATTTAATTTCAGTTTAAATCTCTCCCCCCTTTCAATTCTGACAGCAATTACACCTTTTTGAGCTCTGTCTATAGAAGTATGCTAGACATACTAGACATAGAATAGTTCAGGAGAACTTCCAGTTTTATTATTAAAATTGTGGTCAATTATTTATTAAAGAAGTTATAAGACTTTTTCCTAAACCTGGCATCTCTGAATGTATTGAGAACACATTTCTCAGAATTTTTTTGGCTTTACTGCTGGGAATTCTCAGAGTTGCTTTTCCGAAATGCATTAGTTAAGGTTAGTTTAGAAGTGTTCATGCTCTTTAGTATACTGAGATTTTGAGCACATCAGGTTGCACTTTAGCTTAGTTCATGAGTCTTTAAATGAGCCATAACATTTAAAACAAAATATTTTTTTATATTAATAAATTAGTCTTATCATTTGGAGTATAGTAAACACAATCAAAAGGGATGCAGTGGCTCAGTGGTAAGACAATGAGCTTCCCAATCAGAAAGATTGACAGTTCGGCAGTTTGAATTCCTACTGCCCCATAACGGAGTGAGCTCCCGTTACTTGTCCCAGCTTCTGCCAACCTAACAGTTCGAAAGCGTGTACAAATGCAAGTAGAAAAATAGGGACCACCTTGGTGGTAAGGTAACAGTGTTCTGTGCACCTTCAGCATTTAGTCATGCAAGCCACATGACCACAGAGACAACTTTGGAGAGCACTGGCTCTTCTGCTTTGAAACGGAGATGAGCACTGCTCCCTAGAGCCGGGAATGACTAGCACATATGTGTGAGGGGAACCATTACCTTTACCTTAAACACAATCAAAATGAATGTAATTCCGAGAATAATGTACAGTAAGGTTTGTGTGGAATTCCTATCTATCCATCCATTCATGCAAAATGTTTTTAAAAAATCAGTATATTGTTCCATAAATTTATATAGAAATTGTACATTCCAAATGTATCCTTGAAAGAAAAGCATATATGTTAAAGATATGGTTTTGATTTTTTTTGCATCTTCACTTATATCATTGTTGATATATTGTATAATTCTGTTCTTTGGAACTTTGAGAATATTTACGTATAGCAGCCTGGGCTAATTGTTTTGCATTAAAAATACAATAAATATAACTCCTGTCACATTTATATTAATTCATATATTGAGGTATAGAATTTCTAAAAAGTGGTTCTCCCCACATGCTAAATTGATGATATGAGATAGTTTAGATTTTTACAATGGTTCTATAAAACTGGCATATTTATTAGATGTATTTGACATTTTTTACTATCAATTAAACAAGGATGAGTTTTTATTGTTTCCTAAATTAATGGATAAATTCCATTTGTTTTTTATTGTCCACTAGTAATACTTATAAGCAAAAAAGAGAAAATGCATCAACTAATCATACATTATATATGTATAATAAATACATTTTTTCACACAGACATGCTAACTTCAATAATCTTAGATTTCTGAAATACTTAACGCTTATTGCACTGATTGTTTTACACAGAACATAAATACATAAATAATTCTGAGGTTGGATATGCCATGATAGCGTTTAATTCAAATATACATTGTTTTCAATATTCTGTGAAGACATCTCTATCTATATCAACTTGACTTTGAAACATGTTTTAATATTTTTGGAAGCCAATATTCTCTTGAATTAAAGACCTATCAAAAGGGAAATTATGGCTGAACAATGGAAAGAGATTCTCTGCATCATTCTTATTGATATAGAGCCTTCTTTTTAAAAAACAGAAATACAAATTTATGACCCCAATTATTAAATGGACAGAAGACCCGATATTCCTTATAACTTGTGAATGAGTTGCTGACACATGTAGACTATACATGGTCGTTTATTATTTATGAACACACATGCACGAGATATATTTGCATATATACACATATATAAGACACCTCTCTCCATGCATATACTTCCCCTTTTTCTGTTCTGCAAATTAATTGATTGATCAATGTTCTGAGCAGCTTTTCCTTTGTTTTCAAAAGATTATAGGCATATTTTTGTGATTCCCACTGTACTCTTGGGGTCACTGACCAGCAGTTTCTGTTTTTAGTTTAATTTGCAATGCCAATTAGTATATTTTCAATGTATTGAGTATGAGAGTGGGGGACTGACTAGTAACTAAAGAGAATATTTAGTAATTATGTAGACGGAACCAAATAGCCTAGAATTCCTAAAAGATGTTCAGAGAAGAAAATATACTTATTTGCCTGATTACATGTTATTGTCAAGATGAAACTGAGATGAAATAGCTTGTTCTAGGGTAGTTGCTAGTCAAAATATTATGCCATGAATTGATTTTTTTCTTCTTCTCATTTAAGAAAATAATAGAAAAAGCCCTACAAAATATTGAGAGAAACTCAAAAGGAAGGGCTGTTTGGATTGTTGGATTTTTTTTCAATAGCATCTCATTTGTTAAAAATAACATAATAATAGGCACATACATTTATGTGAACTAAATTGTAGTAAGCAGAATATGTAAATAAATCAAGCAGGATATTTCAATTTATCCATTTGATTTATAATCTGTCGTATTCTTAGAACTCAGAGTAGCTAATAACATTTTAAAATCCCAGATTAATAATGCAAAAGCTAATCAGGTTCTGCTAAGGTGACCTTGCATAAATACTACTTCAGGAAAATTGTTCTGATTCAGATTTTATACGGTCTTTTTAAAAAGAGTTCCACAATCTTAAGACAAATGCCTGAAGGGTTTTAGTATCCGCAATTAATAGTTAGATTCTTTTCAAATTAAAGCCCTTGATTATCACTAGTTCATGCACCTGATGAAGGATTATAACGTAATTCATCTTCTCTTGCTTTATTTTGATTCTTAACAATAAATATTGATTTATATTCAATATATTCACTCCCAGAATAGAAGTAATGTCCATACTGAATCTAAGCTCAAGGAAGAATAACCACCAAACCCTTTGAAGACTAATTAAAAAAATTACGTTCTTCCCAATAAACTGAAACAAGTCTTTCACCAGGGTCATTGTTAGGATCTTGGACTCTGTAAGTTCTTCAACACAAAGTTTCTAACTCTGTTAGCTTTTTCACTTATCCTACAAAGCATAGATATCCAAAAGTTGAGTTATTCATGTTAATTGGATAGACTTTATTTCAATATTAAACTTAGTAATATAATTAAAAGAGCTATTAAAAATCTGATGGGATGCACTATACTTTATAATTAATAACCAATATTTGTATGCTTATATTGATTGTTATATTGAATAGTTTAGTAATCACATTACACTCTGTGATTAGGCAAAAAAGGTAGATCAAACCAATAACTTTCCTTTCCCTGTGGCCAACAGTCAGCTGCCATCTCCTCCTCATCTTCCTCCTTCTCCTTCCTCCTTCCTCCTCCTCTTCCATGACTCACTTGTGAGGATATTCCTATTTATTTATTTATTTGGACTCTGTCCAAACCCCCAATCATTCTGGGCAGTTATTCGGGTCTTTTCCTGTGTAAGATTGAGATTGTCTTGGCAACGTTTCGGCGAGGTCTCACTCGCCATCTTCAGGCTGGGTTTTGGACTTTTAGACACACACACAAACACACACACACACACACACACACACACACACACACACACAATATTAAGGACTCTAGCTCCCAAAGGTTTTTTTCAAAAGGCAACTGGATTTTCTTGGCTTTTTCCCCCTTGAAAACATTTCACTTCTCATCCCAGAATCTTCTTTTCAGTTCTGATTGATAGTGGGGGATGGAAGGATTTATATGCTTTGTACTCATTGACCAATAGCCCTCTGAAGGTCTGTTGTTAAGCTCTCTGAAAATCCTTGAGACTACTTGGGGTTCAGGTAATCTTGAAAGTATAGATAAACCCTCAAGTGGCCTCAAAGACTCTCAGAGAGCTAATAGCCAACCTCCAGAGTGCTAAACTGACGAAATGAACTGAAGAAGCTTCTTGGATGAGAGATGAAATGTTTTCAAGGATTTTTTTATATATAAAAATCCAGTTGCCTTTTGAAATGTATCTTTGGGACATCCATGACCTGGATGATTGAAAATATCCATTGACATAAGGACTCTAGCCTACTATTCAATACTTCAGTTCATGTTTGCTTTTAATAATTTTAAATAATATTGAAACATATCTCTCATAATGCAATGCAGCAATGATACAAGTAGAGGCCAGTGGGCTGTGGGAACTGAAATTCATACCTATGGAAGGCATAAAGACTTGGGAAAGCTGTGAGGCCAGTCAGATAAAGTGTCATCTATTACAAAGGCAGGCAACTGCTTCTTGGTAAAGGGCTACATGTTTATAGGAATCATCTAGTTGGAAGTCAACATATCAATCATTTGAGAGGTTTGACAGGATGTTCATCAATTTTTGGAATGTGTCTCTGTCATGTAGACCCTATTTAACTATATAATGGCATTTAGCCTTTCTATAAGATGAGAGGTAGAGCTAAGAAGGCTTTAGAAGGAGGCACTGTGCTGTTAGATTTCTAGCAGCTGTTTGGAATAGAGATGGAAGAAATGGTTTATTGGACAGTGTGAAATTGCAGTGCACTGCAGTATGTCTGTAGGATGGAGGACAGAAGGATTTAAAGCCTATAAAGATGATTCAAAGAGGCATACAGCTATTCAGAAATCCAGGAGCTGAAGATCCCAAAGAGAAGTTAAGAGCAGCCTGGGACAACAGAAGAATTTTCTGTCTTTGTGAAGGAAACCGAAAGCTGATGGGTAATGGGGAGACAGCAAATAATGCAAAACCCACTTGGCTAACTAAAAGTAATAGAATATTCCTATACAAAATATAACAGAATAAATTGTAAACAAAATAATCCCCTTGTTAATAAATCATGGAAAACAATAGCAAAAAGAACAAGCAGAGATAAGCAGTGTAAGAAATAGAGTAGAATACCTAAAAGTAACAGAAGAAGAAAATTAGAATTCCTAAAGTAACAGAAGAACAATTTAATGAAAATAGGATATTTGTAATACAGACACAATAGTCCATGAAATACTGGAAATGTATGATAATAGTTTATTTTGTTAGTAGGTTCTCTACAAGTTGATTTGTGTGTACTGCCCAGTTTGCTGCCATCACAAAATTCAAGCCTGTAACAAATGATGAATGAAACCAAACCAACTACATTTTTCTGGTTGACGCTCCTCTATTTTTTTTTCTTCTCAGTGGTATCTCAGTGTCTTGGCATTCCATTTTTCATCTGTCTGTTTTCCTTTTTGAGAATGAGCTGCTTTTTAAGGGTTGTTCTGCAGACAGAGCCTAAATAGGAAATCACTAAACACCAGGCGCTCATGCACTACAATGCTTGTTGCCCATTTTCCTATTCATTCAGATAAGAAATATGAAAGATATCTCTACATTATTACAATCCTATTAAAACAATCATATTTGGGTGAGGAATAATATATTTTCTTTTTTAAAATGTCAAAATTTAATATACAAGAGATGTAGAAATGACTCAGAAGACAGTTGGGTGATCATGGTGCCAGTAGCAAGCAGTAAAGTATATGAAATATACTCAAATATGAAAATATTTGATGCTTACTTGTCAAATACTATAGAAGATGTTATCTTCAGATTACATAGTGTTCATTAAGCACTAAGGACTAATTCTGTTTCTTTCTGGTTAATTTATAAACATCTTACGTCTTTTCAAATGAATATAACTGAATCGGAATTAATTTCTTTCAGGATGGTCTCTTTTCATTCTTCACTGTTCTGCTAGATTGACAAGTATCTGGAAGATGCTCTCCACCAGTTGCCCAAGTCTACTTTATTTGCATCTCTTCCTTTGCGTTGTTGCTTTCATTTGCTCACTCTGATCATAGGGACTTCAAAAGAGGGGAGGGAAATGCTTTACACAAGTCAAGCAAATGGACAGTGGCAATATTGGTGAGATGAAATATATCATCCAGAGAGATATTTAGAGAAGTCTAAGTAGATCATCATAGATTCTGTCATAGATACTGCCCACTCTTTAAGTACATCTGTAGTGACCCAGTTTCAAGTCTACTTCTGTCGGAGAAGCCCACTGGATGACTTTGGGCCAATCACTATCTCTCAGATGAATTATCAAAGTGAAACAAATCCATTTCTGCTGGCTACTGCGTCTCTAACAGAGACTTCTGAGACTGATTGAAGCAAAGCGACAAAATTGGCACATTTTGCCAATTTGAAGTGGGGCACTGCTTCACACTTTTGCTTCAAAGTAGCACTTTGATTGAAGCTCTAACAAAGTGAATGACTCCTTCAAAGATCTGCACAGCTCTTTTAAATATGCCCAGCTCTATTTCATGTCATGATGGATTGCAAGGCTATGAGAAAAAATTAAAGTTATTTGGCTTTAAGAGACTACAAACTTTATTTGTATTTATATAATGTATATATGTGCCAGTGAAAATTTCCAACCCCATTCTTACTGAAATATTCTATTGCATTTGTTTTAGTGCATTCCTGTTTGACTCTTGTGGAACCCAAAATTCATAATACCCTATCATAGCACATTGGGAATGTTATGATTAATGGCCTTTGTGAACCTATCATTCTAGCTATGTCTGTTAAATATTTTTAAGAGTGCACCGAACTCCTGCTCAAGCTCACAAAGAATAGCAATAGCAGTTAGACTTGTATACCGCTTCACAGGGCTTTCAGCTCTCTCTAAGTGGTTTACATATCAGCATATCGCTCCCACAGTCTGGGTCCTCATTTTACCCACCTCGGAAAGATGGAAGGCTGAGACAACCCTGATCTGGTGAGATTTGAACAGCCGAACTGCAGATAACAGTCAGCTGAAGTGGCTGCAGTACAGCACTCTAACCACTGCACCACCTCGGCTCTTAGAATAACAATCTATTTTTAAAAATCTCTCCTTTTGTGCTTTGTTGTTTTTTTACAGTTATCAAAATAATGCTATCAGAGAACCCAGTCCATGTAGAATATGCCAATGTACTACAATGAACATAAATGGAACATCTTTCTTTATTAAAAAATAATGTGATATTGGGCAGAGTATATTTACTAAGGAAGATTTCTGATTCTTTGATCAAACTAGCCCAAGAGTATGTGTGGTAAGCTACTCTAAATGTAAATGAAGTTGAAAACATGTTGGTAAGAAATAACCAGGGAGGAGCTGTTTCCTTCCTCACAGAGGGAATTGTAGGGGAGCTCAATTATGATTTATTATGCACACAATGTTAAAATTATGCTAGATACTTTATGGTCAGGTAGGAAGGCAATTGTCAGCAAATCATACTATCAAGGCAGGCAGAAAAGTAATGTGATTTTATTGCTGCATTTGTCTATGAACTCATGAATATGCATGACACATCAAAGGAGTATTTTCAAACTCTGAAAAAGCTTAAATCCAGGGCAACATCAATATCCTCTTAGCTCATTGAGGTGTTCATAAAACCTACAGGTTTTATTTATTTTATTCATGTTTTTTTTTCTTTTAAAAAGTACACACATTGACACAAAGACCATAACCTTTTTAAATTGTTTTCTATTATTACAAAAGTGTGTCTATGACTGAGACATCCATTGATGTGAGTCATTTCATCACATGCACCTTAGACAAATTCATCTCAGAAATCAGAAGAAACAATCAGGAAAAAAGAAAGAAAAAACACCATAATATCAAATCTCACTGATAAAAGCTTCTTGAAAAGCTTAGTATTTCATATTTTTACTTTTTTTGATTAAAAACACAGCTATGTGCAGCTATAGTTGTTGAATGCTGTGTGATTAGGATTTAGAAATTTACCATCTTAGGAACACATTACACAAGTACAAAGCCATCTCAAGGGTGCTTTTTAAGAGGTAACTGGACCTTCTTGTTTTTCTTTGAATATCTTTTCCTTCTCATCCAAGAAGCTTCTTCAGCTCTGACTGTATTGTAGAGAATTGAAATATTTATGTTCCTTGCAGACAGCTGGTCACTTGAATCCTTTTAGAGAATCGTTGAGGCCCCTTGGGGGTTTGTCTGTGTCCTCAGGGTCACCTGAGTAGTGCAAATGAGTGTGGAACCTGAAAGGACTGTGTTGCGGAGCTATGCTTTCTGCAGAATGTTTTCTGCCTTATGTCCCTTAACTGTTGAACAAAGACACAGGCTGTTGAGAATGAGTCTGTGTTGTCTGCATCTTAAACTGAAGTGTAAATAGTTCCTTGTTCTGACCCCCTCCTCCATCCAGTAATGAATGTCAAGACAAGCTTAATTGGAATGTCCTTTAATAGCAAAACACCAAAACCTCGGTGGCTGAAAGCCAAGCAAAACAAATAGATAAGAACCTTGGCAGCAACTCAGACAAACTCAGGCAGCAATAAACACAGATAAGGCTTGGCAGCAATCCAGGCTGCCAAGCTCCCAGTACTGTCCTCCAACATTCAATCCTGCATTGATTTCTGCAAAGAGGGCCGTGTGCACAAGTAGCTTTTTATAGTCTGGAGAGGAGCCTAATGACCACCAGCTGACTACAATCACCTCCTGTAATTGCGTAATTGTTCCTGACGCCTAGTAGCTCTTTGATGGCATGCATCCAGGAACAACTCACTTGTCTCCTCCCCACTGGTCCAGGGCTCAGGTGCCTCCTGGTGGCCAACCAGCCTCTCTGCGCCCTGCTCGGAGTTGGAACCCTGTCCAGGGTCCTCCACATCCTCCAGAGCTGACTAAGAGGGCCCCTCACTGTCGGAATCTGGTGGTAGCTCCAACGGCACCTGCTGGGCCACAACAGTTCCTGTAGTCTGTAATTTTTCTGGAAACCTGTTCATATTCCCATACTTAAAGACACAGACACTCCCAGGTGACTCTCTAAAAAGAATGCAAATGACCAGCTGTCTGCAAGGAGTATAAATACTTCCATTCCCTACTATCCAGTTAGAGCTGAAGAAGCTTCTTGGGTGAGAAGCGAAATGTCTTTAAAGAAAAACAAGAAAGTCTAGTTGCCTCTTGGAAAAGCACCTTTGGGACAACCATGACCAGGATGACTGAGAATCTCCATAGACAGAAGAACATGGCGTACATTCCATGCAATAGACAACCATGCATCTTTGACTTGCCAAAAAGATGGTTTCTTTCTAAAATATACCCCCCCCCCCAAAAAAAATACATACAAGTATCTTAAATGGGCAGAAGATTCCTATCCTGCTTTTATGGGAATATTTTGAATATTATTTCAGTGTTTTTTTGTTTGCTTGCAGCTGATCAGGTCAACAGTGACTATTTGCTGAAATTGCTTTGTTTGAATTTTGAGGTGATACCTTTCTTTGTATAACTGTCAACCTTCTGGGTAGCAAATACTGAAGAAATTTCTGTAATAGAGTTATTAGATCTTGATTGCAAACCACTGGACAATACTAGTTGACTGAACAGTATTAAAAATTGTAGTGATCACCATGTGTTTGGCATCCAGATCTATTAACCCTATTCTCTTGGGAGAGGTGGCAAGGAAACTTGCAACTAGCAGGCTTATTTTCTTACAGTCAATATGTAATTGTTCCCACAGTTAATTTCTAAAGTTAAACATTGTAGCGTAGCTCTGTGCTTTGAAAAAGGCAGGAACTAATTTTGTAACAGGAATATATTAACAAAGTTAAAAGCCCTAGCCTATATATGTAATACTACTCTAATTAGAACAATTAGTCAAAGAGACAGTGCAAAAGAACTACTACAGTGATTTAATGCTTACCACCTAAAATTGTTTTCTGAGGTTATTCGTGTCACATGATCACTACTGCAAAGTTTCCCTTAGCTTTGCAAAATACCATCCTTTGTGCTATATTTTATACTATGTTTTCAATCCATTTACAGTCCACTATATAGTACATTGCAAAAAATTAAATATGCTATTTCTTTGCATACCTCATATCCATTCCTATTCTTGAGATTTACCTTCAAACTTGCCTTATAGTTTAATAATAAAGACCTGTTATTGTTTCAATAGGCAAATGTGTAATGTACAGAAGCAACTACACAACTAATGTTACCAGAAAGAAATTGATAAAAAATGAGTTTTAAACATGTCCATTTTTTCTTAACATAAGATGCAACCAAGTTATAATGTAAACGGGAAGGAAGGTGTTTATGAGACATATAGTTAATAAATTCAACATCACAAAATAAATGTTGTGATCTTATTCATGCAGGGAACTCTTTATTGTGGATATAAAAAAATATTTAGTCTCCTCAGGACACTCTCCTGCCATGACAGTCTAAAAGTCCTAATGTTAATACAGAAAATAAGATCTATCTATCTATCTATCTATCTATCTATCTATCTATCTATCTATCTATCTATCTAGAGAGATAATAGAGAGAGATGTCTGTGTGTGTAACACACACACACACACACACACACACACACACATTAGTCCTGTGGAGTCTATTTCCTGTTCTTGTCTACCCTTAAGGGTCGACATTTCACTGCCTAACATTTCAGAAATTTGGTACAAATTACTATAAATTAGATTCGATAACCAGCGGCTCTTAAGCATCATATAATGCCCAACACCAAACCTTACTTCCTTTTTGCACTCTGTAATTGCTGAAGATTAACAGCACATTAGTCTCTCCAATTTTGAGGGAGTAATGATGATAAAAACTAAAAATAAGCATTACGTGTTCTAAACAAGGACCATGCTCATCCTCTGCCCCTTCTAAAATCCAGGAAAAAAGAGAACATTCCAAGTATCATATGTTGATGATACTTGGAATGTTGCAAGTATGCATACCCATCACTTGGGATCATTGTTCCATTCATAATCCTTAATTTTTAAATCAGTCAAATATTATTTTTAATCATCAAAATGTTTCTTACCCCAAATGGAAACAACAATGTATTAGAGGGACTCATTAGAGGGATCATTAAGCTACTGTACCTTAATATTACTTATGGTCTCACTTAGCCCTTCCAAAATCACTTTTGCAGAAATTAAGTTCTTCTGTTCCATAAAGAGTATGAAAAAACTTGGGAATTGTTATGCTCTTCAAATGTTTTGGATAACAATTCCTATTAGTTTCAATCAACTAATTGTTGAGAAATTACAAGAATTGTAGAGATCAAAATATAATTGAATTGTTCATCCCTAGTGCAAAATCCTATGTATGTTATGAAAGCTTCTATAATATAAAATGTCGACATAGTGATTCAGAAAAGTTTAATCCAAATTTCCTCCTAACCATATGTTTAATCAGTCTCTCAAGTGAGATGTCCCACACAAGATATAAGCTACCTCAATCATAAATAAACTAGACAAATAAAAGAGAAGGTAAAGCATATTATATATGTCCAAATTCAGTTCCTTAATTTCCAGTTATTAAGACAGAGATGATGAGTGGAGAGGTAAAGAGGTCAAATGTGGACATGTCTTATGACATTATCACTTAAGTTCTTTTGCATAAGATGTCACAATACAATTACATAATGGCATCATTTGTATGATTTCATGACACATGTATCATCATTTTGACATCATCATAGTTTTCTATGGATATTACTGCCTACATCAATGAGAGATACTGCCAGAGCCGATAATAGTCAGCTAGATGAACAGTTAATGTTAACTCATATAAGACAACATTTTTGCAAAATATTCAAAATGTACAAAATATGAAAAATCAACAAACCATCATCAAAAAAGTAAACATGCAAAGTATGAAGAGCATTTGTATTCATTAGCCCATACTACTATGCTGTTTATCAATAACCCAACATAAGTACTGCAAACGGGCAATCTGCAACTTAAGTCAGAGTAACTTTGTACAGCATAATCATCCCTTTGGGCTAGGTGGATCTGCATTTGCTCATCTGCCAATTACTTTCCCTTCTCTTTCTATGTCTTAAAGAGATTGGGTCCCTACTTGCCTAAGGCACTTAAATTAATCACGGGAGAAGATAGAATGTGATATTAATAGGAACCCAGCCCCAGGTCTGTCTAGTAGCTTCCCAATCACCTATGTCATGGAAACAGCTTCATATGGAAATAATATATTGAATAGTCGTTGGCATATCAAGCAGTCAGCTGTAAAAGCCATATGCCATTTTAATTGAAATAAACTATAAGTACAGGAAAATGAGGATGCCTTTGGGCTAGGAGAAGGAGCACAGCCCTCAAAAATAATACAATAACATGAGGCCAAGCTGTCACAGTTCCATTGGCATTAATGCTTCCATTACTACAAAACACCATGTGATTGGTTAAGCAGTTTTCTAGTCTTGCTTTAGAAATTATTAGTATACTACTATTCAAGTTTAGTTGGCTCGAATTTGGGGACCCTCCTAATTTTAAGGCATCAAATTAATGTGAATTGGTCTGACCTCCAGTATTTTTAATTTAATTGAATAGCATTTCAAATTCACATCTGTAATTTGAAATTGTCACTAATATAATATTTTATGCTGAAAGTGTCCAGATTCTTAACACTGAATATATTTTGCTCTGTAGGAAAAATGAAACTGAATACAGCCACATACAGTCTATGTATGTAATCTCTCTTATGTATGTAAACTATAATCAGAATATTTACTCTAGATAAACAGATGGAGAAATATGAAGTTTGATCAGTTTTAGTAGGAAACTTTTGTAACACTTCAATACTTACCTATCTACTTTATTGTAAGAGACATATTTAGTAAAAAAAAAGTGTCACTGTCAACTAATACAACATGCATTGACAAGCAGTCACAGATACAGATGAAATAGTGCAGAGTAATTTTGTATGTAAGACAAAGAATGATGGTTCTGCTGTTTTTCCCCTGACTTTTTATAAGTAGTTAAAGAGGACACACTTCCAAACAATCACAGAGAATTGCACATTTTGACCACCCTCACAGAGAAACCTAAATGCTACTTTAGTGGAAATTAATTAGCATTTATTAATTTCAAATTATTTACTTCAGGTTTGTATTCTACCGTAAATATAAATTTAAAATACAGTCAAATGAACTGTTGGCTAGGTATGATGTATAAACCAGCAGTCATTCTAATCTTTTGAATGATTTCAAATGTATGCAGGTAAACAAGTATACTATCTTGTTAACCAATGTGTGTGAGCCACAGCTTGTTGATCTGAATATTTGGTTTTTTGGTTCACAATCAATGTACAATTGGAAAAGAAAGAAAAGAAAGATCCACAGGGATAAAACACACTCCTTCCAATGGAAATCTGACAGCATTGCCTGAACAGTCCATATATAACCCACATGTTCTATTATGATATGAAATCCATGCACAAATCAAGTGAACCTGTGTATTACTTTGAATGTTTGTTCATACCATAAACCAATATTTGTAAGGGAGTATAAGAACTGATGGAACAACTTTGACATTTCTTGTCTCTTGAATTTCTTAACCTTTAACTTGGGAAGTATTAAAGGCCACTATTTAAGTGTAACTGGAGGAATCAATGCTTGAAAATCAAGAAGACCCTATTCCAAAAGATCTTGTATTTCCATTGTCCCGTACCTAGCAACCTTGTGACTTTTATTTTTTCAAAGCCAAAAGTTCAGCTCTCTTGATAAGAAAGTGTTCTGTGCCTTGTGGAACTGAATATGTTGAAATGCTGCACCAAGTTCAAAATGTCACGCCTGTGTGGAAAAAAGTGGGAAAATACACTTTGACTTATGCCCACTGAATAAACTTTCTTAATCCCTTCCTTAACAGAAGACCTTTACTCAAGGAGTTCCTCTATAGTGCCATGCTGAGAAGCTACTGTTTATGTATACATAAAATAAATCAAGTATATTGCTGGCTACCCCAAAATGTGTGAACAACCATATACAGTCTACTAACAAAGCTGATATTATTGCTTTACAAAGAAAGCAAAAATATAACATTCAGTATTTCCAAACTTAAATGGAGTCTGCTTCCTTTTTCTCTAAAGGCACAGTTCAGCAATTAATCTAGCAAGAGCTTAGAATTTAAGAGAGGTAGATTTTCAAAGGGACAAGAATTTTTGGTTTCAAAAATGAATTTCTATTTTTTATTTTAAAAGTTCAACATTTAACTCTAAATATTAGCACATAAACCAAAAAGTATTTCATTTCTCTTATACATAAAAAACTGATTTGTGCAGTAAAGATAGACTTTTTATAATATAAAATATATCATTGTCGCACAAATTGAGAAGAAAATGATATTTATGTGAATATTGTAGGTCACAAAAGGTTAGATCCTGAAAAGAATTCAGATGAGCATATTTTCTTCCAAGCTTATCTGTGAGGCAGGAAGAAGCTTCTGTTTCTTTGTGTATTTGTGTGTGTGTGTGTGTGTGTGTGTGTGTGTGTTTGTGTGTAAATTTTATAAAAGAACTTTTCAACAGAATAAAAACAAAACAAATTTTCAATTTAAAAATAAAGAAATACAGAAAAGACACAAAAAAGTGAAAATGAAATAAAAAGAAATGAAAAAGAAAGAAAAAGAATAAAAAGTAATAAAGAAGTGTCTTCCGATAGTAGTTACAACAACATTCATATTTTATCTTCTCTGTCTAAGGTCATAAGTCATGATTTCCATAATCTACATTCTCTAATCATCAAATCCATAAATCACCAGTTCAATTTTTTTAAAGCAAAAAGTCCAAAAAGTGTTGAAGAAACTTCTTCCATATAAGGAAACTAATAAACTTTCAGGTCAACAAAATTTCTTCTTTTCTATTTACAAAAGCTGTCTCCATAGCTCTGTCAATGCATATGTTTTAGAGGGATTCAAGTCATAATATAGGAAACTATAATATGGAGAGTAGCAACATCTGCCTTCTAGATCTTTGGATAAATTTCTTTCTTTGTAAGTATTCTGTACTCCAGGAAAAAACTAGGTTTGAGAAAACAAAGTATTGCTGAATTATTTCATTCTTCTTCAATCCCCAAACAATCTAGAAAAATGAGTCAATGTCTCTTATTCTGGCCTAAATTTTTGTAATATCCCTCTGGTAGTGTTCACGTGTTTATGTTAAGTTTCTACTTTATCTCCCCCTTCTCCTCTCCTCTGACCTAAAAAAACTCATCAATACTGCATAATTTGATCAGCCATTCTTTGATGAAAATTCTATATGCTACCTCTTAGCGGTCTCACATGTTCCAGTCACATAAATTGTGTTCAGACTTGATTTTTTAAAACAATAAGATTAATATGTTTCTTTGATATTCAAAACAGCATACATTATATACAATATATACATGGGATATACTAGATTAAAGCCTCATCAGCCCAACAGTTGCTTTACAAAAGCTTATATAAATATGTGTATATTTAGTCTAAATATATGCTGAAAAAAATGTGTTACTTTCTTGTGAGCCAGAGACAGATTGCTAAATAAGTCCTATGACCCACATGTAAAAAAGTGTATAAACAGAATAAGCATAGCATCTTATGTTATATATAAATATATAAGCCACTCATTAGACATCACTGTTTTCACATCAAGACCCAATTTATACCGCTGTTTGTTCAGTGGAAAAGAATTTTGCTTTTTCAAACTTTCGAATGTCAATTTTTCAGGCTCCCTTTCTTTTGTCATTTTTTGTTTACATATCTATCTTAATTGTTCTCAATCCTGATATTTAAAAGCATATTTTTAAATAAGCACAAATGGCAATTGTTACAACTCTGTTGAGATACAGTTTGGACAAGCTTGGAAATTAGATTTCATCCCCAACTAAAATAAATAGACTGTGTGATGCTTGAAAGATAAAAATTCACAACAGTCAAAAGAGATACTTAAATGTGTCTCCTCTTGAAAAGAATTTGCATTTCGATTGGCAACTACTGAAAATCCTAGTGCTGTAGGCTATATTATGAAGTTGGAAAAAGACTTGCAAGTGGGCAGTAGTAAAGCACTCCTATATGTTGTCAGCACGATTGTACAGGAGTCAAGTGTAGATCAAGGAAGACCTTGACTTTTAATAATAACGTAACAAATATTCTACCCCAGTGAGTTCCAGATACACTTACACACTTATAGAGATTATGTCCCCATTCACTTCAGCTGTAGAGATGGGCTTCTAACATGCATTGGATCTAAAATACAAGACCATTTTGGTGTAATGGTTAAGACATCAGACAAAAACCAGGAAGACCATGAATTGTAGGCCCACCTTGAGCACAAGGCCAGATGGGATGACTTTGGGCCAATCATTTTTCTTTTAGTCCTAGGAAAAATACAATGGCAAATCACTTCTGAAAAACCTAGCCAAGAAAATGGTAGAGACTTGTCCAGGTAGTCTCCAAAAAACAGACATCATTGAATGGGGAAGAAAAAGAAACACACATGGAACATCCTACATCCTAGCTAATACATAGAAAACAATCTCAATTCAAATACTTACTATATATCCAAGAGGAATGGCTTAGAATGTTGTAATCTATATATATAAAAGTGAAATACCACTCATGCAGCATCACCAAAACTCCAGAACCGTAAAGCCTACAAACTTCAAATTTGTCACATATGTTCCTCTTGGCTTCTAGGTGCTCACTAAGAAAGGATTTTTTTGAAATGACCATCAGAGCATTAATATTTCCAATATTATTATTAACATGATCTGATGCTAAGGAGTCCTACTCCCCCTTCCCACTTCAAAAGAAATCTGTTTCAAATGCAAAACACAAGCAGAGGAGAGGAGTTTCAGTTTCAATTTTACTTTCACAGCAGCAAGCAGCTTTACTACAGAACAATTGAGCTAAGCCACGCCCAGGCTCATTCCTGTCTCCTTCTTGCTCACACAGCAAATACTGTTTCCAAACAACCCTCAACTCTCTCACATACTGACAAGATGCTAGGCATATGAATACCAATGGATGCTGGTAGGCAGAGGCTGATTTTTTCCCACTTACTTTCCTCCTACGTTCAGATGAATCTGTTCCTTCTACTGTAACAACAGTTAAAGGGAAAAGAGGCAAAAAACACAGAAAAAGATTTACAGATGTGATTAGGAAAACACAAGTAAGGGAAGCTGCACACAAGTACCGTCAAACCCATCCCCATCAATAGACAGACTGTAAAATATATATATATATCTAATAACCCCTACGTTAATCAGTGACAAACGAGATCAATGCCTTGGACTAATATCTATTTGTCTAGTTTTAAATATAAACTTCAGATTGATTACTCCATGGACAAGGTTGTTGATCTTGGACCCTGGTTACCCTGTGCCTGGTGTGGTGGTCTAAAGTGGCAGGATGAGAGTCCCAGGATGGGCTGCAGTGGCAGTAAAGTCCACCTCCCTCCCCTTCAGCCCTCCGCTGAACCGTTACACATCCTTCTCACCAGGGGTGGGTTTCTTGCCCCGTTCCAACCAATTCAGTTGGAACGGGGCTGGTGGCGTCCTCGTGCACGCACGTGGTGCACGCATGCGTACTAGCGTCTGTGCGATGCTCCAGCTGCTCCTGGAGGATCGCGCAGGCGCTGTATGCGTCCTGCGCATGCGTGGAAGCGCAGAACTCGTCAAAACCAGGTAAGGAGCGCGGGCAGGCGGGTGGGCCCTTCGCCTTTCCCGGACGTTACTTACTTCCAGGTTCGCCAACCAACCGGTTCGCAGGGACCGCCGCAAACAGGTTGAAACCCACACCTGCTTCTCACCCACCAACATCCAATGGCAAAGGACTTTCTTTCTGCTGTCCAGAAGTACAACAGATGCTTCCAAATGACATCTTTTGGAGGCAGAGAGGTGAAGGAGGGAAATTTTATGGCAACATTCAAAGTACAGGGGCAGGTCTACAACAGAATAGGGAGTATCATGGCTATTACATCAATATACCTCATTGTGACCCAAACACCAAGGTTTCTCTCAAGAAGACCATGTCTACTGCAAAGCACAGGTCCAACTGACTAGTGCTTATAATAATAAAGACATATTTATTAGAATTCTGTTCTTTTTTCATATGCTTAATTCTGTGTTTTAGAACAGGGTTCTTCAAATTGAGTTCTGTGGAACCCAAGGGAGAAATTTAGAGCCTTCTCCTGCATGTTCCCTCAAATACATCAAATTTTCCATCACTAGAGCTGTGTTTCTCAACTTTGGCAACTTGAAGATGTGTGGACTTCAACATACTGGCTTCAATAAGTTGCCAAGTTTGAGACACACTACGCTACAATTTTGCCTTTTGGATCCCAAGGTTCAAAAAAACACAACAACCCCTAACAAGTTCTGTGGCCTCAGAAAGTTTGAAAAACCTTGTTCTAGAAATTAAAAGAAGAAAGGTTGCCTTTATCTTGTCTTTTTTTTTAAAAAAATTGCCATGCAAGAGGATCCCCAAATTCCTATTCCCATAATGCTAAAGTTTGCAAGTTCTATAAATTATGTATCCAATGGACTCAAGACTACAAAGCTGATGCAATAATAAAATGTTTTGATCCCTAAGGTTGGATAAAAACAGAAAGATATCTCATCTCTCTTGGTTTTTTTAATGAGTGGGGTGTTTTTTCCTGTCACCATGCTGATTCCAAATGCATTTTCATCTTTCTCTTTTCTTTCTGAACACCCCACCTTGAGGCTTTTTTATGGTTCTGAGTTAATTCTGATCACAACCACATTTCTTTTCCTCCTCTCACTGTGTAACTTTCAAAGTCTGGGACTGTTAAAGCTATAACCTGATCATCAAGCAGACAAGGAAGAACTTTCTATCTCTTTCAATAATTTCTCCTTCGGTTTACCTACCATCTCCAAGAAACTTATTTTCTGCACCTTACAATTCATCTTTTTTTCCTTAACAACGTTGACTTTTCCTGCCTTGCAATAACTTCACTGCAGCTACTTACTTACTTATTACACATTTCATAGCCATGTAGCTCTGTCCTACAGATAATAAATAAATAAATGAAACTTGTAATATCAGCCAAGCTAAAACACTACTTTTAAAAAAAAGTAATACACATGCTACCATAAAAGTGGCATTCAAAGCATTGATAAGACTCAGAGTGTTAGCTTTTTTATTTTAAAAAAGTTCATTAATTATAGAGAGAAAAAGAGAAATCCAGGTGAAGCTGTTTGTAATTATTGGAAACTATATGACTGAACAGTTTTAAGGCTTCAACCCATAAGTAACGAAATGCGTGCTTGAAAACATCAAATTCTAAAAATAAAAATAATGTATCTAAGACTGAATTCACTCTCTAGTCAATTAAAAAACCTCCAATGAATAGAGAATAGAGTTGGAAAGGACTACTGCAACGTGCTCTACATGGGGCAGCCCTTGAAGAGTATTCGGCGACTTCAGCTTGTCCAGAATGCAGCCGCGCGAGCGATTGTGGGTGCACCTTGGTTCACCCACGTAACACCTATCCTCCGCGAGCTGCACTGGCTGCCTATTGGTCTCCGGATACGCTTCAAGGCGCTAGTCGTCACTTATAAAGCCCTTCATGGTATTGGACCTGTGTACTTGAGAGACCGCCTGCTGCCAATTACCTCCACTAGACCAATCAGATCCCACAGACTAGGCCTCCTCCGAATTCCATCCGCCGGCCAGTGTTGACTGGCAACTACCCGGAGGAGAGCCTTCTCTGTGGTTGCTCCGACCCTCTGGAACGAACTCCCCATGGAGATTCGTATCCTCACCACCCTCCAGGCCTTCCGCATAGCCCTTAAAACCTGGCTGTTCTGACAGGCCTGGGGCTAAAGATTCGTCGCCCCCTTTCGAATGGTATGATTGTTGCGTTTTTTAACTATGTATTGTTTTGTGTTGTTGTTAAACTGTCTGTATCCCCCTTTCCCTTCTTTGAGTTGTGAGCCGCCCTGAGTCCCCTTAGGGAAAAGGGCGGCATACAAATGAAATAAAACTCTGAAAATAAACTCTAAACCTTGGAAGTCTTTTAGTCTAACACCTGCTCAAACAGGAGATCCTACAACATTTCAGACAAGTGGCTGTCCAGTCTCTTCTTATGGGTGATGAGCACCCACAACTTCTGGAGACAAGCTATTCCACTGATTAATTGTTCTAATTGTCAGGAAAAATTTCCTTGGTTCTAGGTTGCTTCTCTCCTTGATTAGTTTCAATCCATTGCTTCTTGTCCTTCCCGCTAGTGCATTGAAAGATAAGTTTTCCTATGAATGATCAAATGGTCCAAATAATCTAATGAAACAAAAATCTGTGTTAAAATCTTTAAGGGCCAAACATTTTAATCCTAAAATCTATATAGCCTTTAGGAAAAGAACTGAATCTGCAGAGGGAGTATTGGAAGCAATCGGGCAAAACTGTACTGTAACCATTCTGTTAATACAAGTGTTACTGTTTTTATGTTGGATGATCCTCAGATTTCCATTATAGAGGATAAAGAGCTCTTAAAGTTTACATCCTCAGAGGCATTGTCATTATTTTGAGCACTACATTTCCCCGACAGACATGATCTTAAAAGGCACAAGAACCTGATTTTGAGTAAAGTATATTCACAACCCAGTTTTTTCTTTTCCATCTGCTTGGTCTCTTGGGTACCAATTATGTCTGTTATTTTTTAAATCAAATAATCTGCCTGATTTTTTAACAGTTTATTTACTAGTATCTTTACTATTTTTTATTATGTTATTAAAATGCACATAGTACCGTATATATTTGATACAATGGTATTTGTACACTATTGATTAAAGATTAACACTTTAATGTTTGGATAGCTTAGATCATTTAACATAAATAAATACTGTATCAATATCAATTATAATTTAAAATGTTGATTTTATCAATATAAATTTATTTCATCCTAAATCGAGTATAACAAACCTCTTCAGACACTATCAAAGTATTTGTCATATAATAAAGATTTTTGCCTTATGATGATTACTGAATAATAAGATCTTCGTTGGAATGTTACTTAATGCCATTTGTGTAGGTTGCGGGGAAAAAGGGGGGGGGGTGTTAAAGCAAATTTGACAACAATTTAAATGCCAAAGAATAAAAAAAGGAAAAAACGGGGGAAGTCATTTCTAACTTCTGCTAAATTACAATATTTATAAGCATTTGGATCCCCTATAAATGTTTACATTTACCATGCTGCATTGCCTATATGGAAATCATTCTTACTTAAACCTTCTGCTGTAAATATATACTTCTAATTTTGCCATAGCTGCACATTCTCCAAGTTTAAGTTTAAATTCCCAATCAGATATTGTCAGAATTGTATCTTCCAATTTTGAACCAAATATGCAAAAGTGCTTTTTCAAAAGGCAACTGAACTTTGTTTTTCCTTTAATATGTTTCTCTTTTCATCCAAGAAGTTTCTTAAGTTCTGTCTATTATTTTATCCTCCCCTTTCTTCCCATTGTTATGCCCTGACTTTTTTTTATCATACAGGGGTATTTTTATTTGTTTGTTCATCTTGTCTGTGCCATATCTAAGTAAGAGTGTATATATGCAATCTAAACCAAATGGCATTAGTTTTTGTACATTTTAAATTCCTTTTTTTCAATGTTCCTCCTTCATTCTTAAGACCATTTCAGTAATTTATAACTACACCAACCATGGTATATTCCAGTGTCACTTTGTAAAGTTCTCTCTAAAATTCTGATTTGTGCCATTTGGAATTGATATTTTATCTTGGGTAATATATTTAGTTTTATAATAGCAATTGATTCTCACCAAGATAGCTCTACATTCCTCTGCCTTTCAAGGTCTTTTTTTGATTTCTTGCCATAATTTAACATAGTTATTATGATGTACTTGATTGTTGCCTGTCATATGTAAACCAATGTATTTCACTGAGTGAGCTATCTGACAGCCAGATTCTCCTGTGGAAGATGGATTTCTCTTTACATTAAATATCTTGTGATTATTTTTGCTTTTTGAACATTGATTTTCTATCCAGAGAATTCTCCAAACCCTGAACAGTTTTCATTGTTTTATTGTCTTTTGTGGTTCTATGATGGTTAATACTACATTACATTCCATAACATTTGAAGCTGTATTTCTCTTCATGAATTTTGAGATGTGTTATTTGTTCATTGTCTTGAAATTTGTCTACCCTTTTATTTATTTGTTTGTTTATTTTAATTAATTAATTAATTAAATTTGTTTGCCACCCACTGTTTCGCTCCAACGATCAAGTGGGACCTGCCCGCCCAGTGCTGTGCTTTACTGATCCATATCTTCTCAGCTGAGTTGTGCAGCAGAGCGGATTGCCACGCCTCAGCTGTTTTCCTCCCCTGCAGTAATGTGGAAAGTAAGTTTTCTCAAAATTGTGCATGTATGTGCGAGTGTAGCAAGCACACTTGCATGAAGCGTGTGATCACCAAACCGGTTGTTAAACCAGTAGGATCCCACCACTGGGAGAGGATGGATGGATTGTACAGCTGGAAATCTGATGAAAATGCTTCATTAGCTATAATCTTTGCTTTTTGCTATTGGGATGAGTTTGAAACTCTTCTCTGGAGTTCATTTTGTTCAATACAGCCAGCAGGAATTGCCACTGCAAATTATTGTTCTATGTATCAAAATAAATAATGCAACTTTCTTCCTCCCCCCACTTTTTTGGCTTATATATACTTTTCAATAATTACAAACTTACTGTTGTCCCTGATCTTTTTCTTTGGAATAAAACCAATTTAGTTAATATATATAATATTTTAAACACATTTTTTCAAGCTATCAGCTTGTAAAAATCTTGCATACATTCAGTAGGATGCACTGAAATTGGTCTACTTGACTATATTTCCCTCTGTTGTTCCCTTCATTGTAAATTAAAGCTATGTATGGCTCTTCCATTATTGATTTTGTTTCTTTAATATCATTCATTATATTCTTTGCACTGTTGAGTAACACACCCCTTTGGACCTGATGCTTTCCCTGTATTGTTTTATTGCTTTTTTTAGGGATGCAGTGGCTCAGTGGCTAAGATGCTGAGCTTGTTGGTCAGAAAAGGTGGCAGTTCAGCAGTTCAAATCCCTGGTGCTGTGTAATGGAGTTAGTTCCTGTTACTTGTCCCAGCTTCTGCCAACCTAGTAGTTCGAAAGCATGTAAAAATGCAAGTAGAATAATAGAAACCACCTTTGGTGGGAAGGTAACAGTGTTCCATGTGCCTTCACCGTTTAGTCATGCTGGCAACATGACACAGAGATGTCTTTGGACAGTGCTGGCTCTTCTGCTTTGAAATGGAGATGAGCATCGCTCCCTAGAGTCGGGAACGACTACCACATATGTACGAGGGGAACCTTTACCTTTATCGCTTGGGCAATTATACAAGAGGTGTACTTAGTATGTATCTGTGTTGATCATTAAATTCTTAAATAACCAACTTTTCAATATAGTTAGTGTCATTGATTTTAGTCTCAGAAGACAATTTATCAGTCTTCAGAGGAAAACTGAAACTTATTTTAGTAAGATTTAAAATTGGGTTTTGGTAGGACTTGATTCATTTCTGCCCAGATATTTATCCAGTCAGTGATAAAGGGCAAGTCTCCATTTTTATGGCATTTTACCCTTCTAAAAATTGTTTTAATAATTTTATTTGCTAGTCATTTGTGAACATTTAACTGATAATTAAAACTTTAACAGAAACTGTTAATTTAAAAATATTATTAGAAATAATCAAAATGTGATTCATAAAATGATTATCCATTCATAAAATTGCTTTATAAAATGAATGGATAATCAGTATCATGTCTTATATTAACATTCATAGACATGAATGCAGTTTTTTCAGCAATGCAATAGTTGAACTTTTATTCATGTTTTATGCAGAAGGTGTATCCTTCTAGGGCTGTGAGAAACCTCAAAGGGGTGATTGGATTCAATTAAGCTTAGATCGAAGCTCCCCATCAAAGTAAATTTGTGAATCAAAGTGGGAAGCTGCTTCGAGCCAGAAAATCAAATCAAATGATTATGGAGCACTTCATAACCTATCAAAGCAGTTACAGATTCAACAGCTCTTTTTTTTTTAACTGATCTTGGGGGCATTACAAACAAAAACACCTTCACCTCCATATAAGAGGAATGATTGCTGGGCACAGAGTTGTGTGACATGATTTCTGTCATTGATAGGAGCAACTAGCCAATAAGATTCACCTTCTCATTAAGCTTTTTGCCTATTACAGCAGGGATAGGGTAGACAAGATCAACATGGTTATTAATTTTCTTAGTTGTCAAAGGGGTTCTTTTGTAGTCTCATGCAAGCCTTAACTTTTTTTACACTTCTGAGCTGGTCCTGCCAACTCCTCTAGAGTTTGAATAAGAGCTCAGAGCTGATTATCTCAAAAGGTAATTTTGATTAAACCTTTTAAATTCTGTATGATTTGGACAGGTTTCATCCCCTGCAAATTGAGTAGTGTATCATGGTGTTGCTATTGTTATTTACGATATTACTGTTGAACCTACTACAATATACTGCCAGCTGCTCACAAAAAGACATCAAAGCACACCAATACAAACTAATTCAGTAATTGAAGCAATAAAATACTTACATTTTTCCTGAAAGATGTGTTATGGTAAGTGGTATGTGAACCTTTTGTAGCAGAAACTATTCTATAATGAAGGAATTGCAATACAGGAGCATTATCTCTATGAGTGGGTACTCAGTGTCTCAGACAGGGAGAACCTAAAGCATCTCTTCATAAATTGAGTGCACAGGATGATCAAATGATACTTGATGAAGGCAGTCTTGAATATGCCAGAGAGCCAAACCATGAAGACTTTTATTGTTTAAAACTAATAATTCAAAGCAAATTCAGAAATACTGTACATGCCTGGGCCAGAAACCTAGGTGTTGTGTGGTTGTAAAACTCTCATCTCCTAACAGGCAAACCCGTCACACTTTGCACAAATTTTAATTTATAAATGGTCTTCAAAGGCAGCCTCATGTAAAATCTGTAAAACCAATTTAGAGATGATACAGCATGAGTTACTGTTCCCAGAATTTGAAACTATTCCAAATATGTATTGTTTTTAGAAGAAGGGGATAAAATGGTCTAAAGGCACTTTTCCCTGTGCCGGCCAGCTCTTTGCTTTGTATCTTGTGTCCTTTGACTTACTGTACTGAACTATTTTTGTTTCCTCTGCTAGTTAAACAAAGAGTACTGTCAACAAGCCATAGTTGAAAGACAACTAGTCCTGTTAAACATAAATCAAAATTTATATGGAGGCAAAATACATAGTTCAGTGAAAACAGCATGCCTATTCAAGTGGCTGTTGTTACTACTAGTTAATCTGCTTGTGCCAACATACAATTCAGTTGCCGGTTCTTTGCTGTTTTGCCATTACAGATTGTAGTGATTTTTAAGCTGCATATCAAATATCAAAATAGATTTAGTTGCCTTCCCTTTGAAACTCATAATGCAAACTTGAACCATATACTCCTTGGCTCTTGAGTCTTTAGTCAGAAATATATCAAAGTTGACTTGCACAGGTCTGTTTATTTCATAAAATACATTACACTTATATGGTGACATGCTTCTGGATGTCCGGGCATGAGTCACTGCTGCCTGTTTCAAGTGGCACCAGGTGACTGGCAGCCTCTGTGACTGGAAGATCCTGCTGTAGCTTAAATCAAAGATCTACCACAGAGTTATCTGCCCAGTGGCACTCTATGGGGTGGAATGCTGGCCAAAGACAAAGAGACACAAAGAGGCTGCGGTGGTATGGACATGTGGTCAGAGTTGATGTGCAATCTGTCATGAGGCAATCACTTGCACTCAGCCCAGATGGCCAGCAGCTCCAAGGATGGCTGAAAAAGTGATGGGTGGACTGCCTGCATGAAGACATGTAAGCTATAGGTTTGCAGCCAATGCTGCAGATTGGGCGAAGTGGTGGGTGAAACACAAAATCACAGACCCTGAAGTATGAAAATGCTCTTATTTCCCCTTGTCATCACCGTCACCTGCAGCTCCCTTATTTTTCCATCCTCTGAATTCCTTCTTGATATAATCTTCTTTCAATCAAGAAACAATCAAGAAATCAGAAGAAGGAAAGAAGAAAAAATGTTAGGAAGCAGGAGATGGTATAGTTAAAGAAGATATATATTTGTCCCGAAACAGAGGCAACTAATTGCTTGGGGGGAATGACCTCTTTTATGGTTTGTATTTATATTTTCCATAACCATCATTGCAGACGAGATGCGGAATATAACTCAGCAGAGATTCAAAGCAACTCAAAAGAGTCCTGATGGATTAACTGAAGTCTATTGGGTCTAGCATTCTCTTCTCACAGACACTGCAGGACATAAGTAGGGCTTTTCATCAATAGCAGCAGTGGTGGGATTCAGCCAGTTCGCACCTATTCGGGAGAACCGGTTGGTAACTTTCAAAGTAGTTCAGAGAACTGGTTGTTGGAAGAAATCTCCTTTTGTTTTTTTCCACTTTACAGGGCTAAGCCTGTAAGGAAGGCAGGAAGGAAACATTCTGGCATTGTTTCTATCCTAAATTTTATTGCCTTGCTTACAGAAACTGCCACTTTGGGTAACCCTTATTACATTGTAACAGCTAAGGCAAAGCGCCCATCGATGTGAGTGACATTGAGTTGGCCATGCCCACCCAGTCACATGACCACCAAGCTATGCCTACCCAGCTGGTCATTAGGGCAGAGAACCAGTTGTTAAATTATTTTCTCACTTTAAGTATGGCCTATTTAAAACACAGATTGGTCACATATACAGAGATAATCTTTTCCAATAGGCCATTAATAATCAGTTATTTTATTTATATGTATGTATGTATGTATGTATGTATGTATGTGTGTGTGTGTGTGTGTATGTATGTATGTATGTATGTATGTATGTATGTATATTTGTTTTAAAGAATATGAGAATTGTTTCTGCAGAATTTAAAATGCTCTTTTCAACTTTCTCAAAATCTATATGGGAACTGTGAAATTGATCATGTCTATCATCAGATAAGGGTAACAATGTGATTTTTTTTTTAAACAGGCATTCATTAAAATTCATAGTGTCCAAGTAAGATTGAAAAATACTTCTGTTGCTTTATTTTCTTTCTTTGAAAAGCTTTCATTTCTGATTTCAAGCAATTCCATTCTACTAAGCTTTTCCTTCTTGCTGTTGTCAAAATGTCTACAGATTTAAATCTGGTTGCAATCAGCTTTTGTCAATACTTTATATTGATAAAAGTGCAATTAGTTGTCAAGATTTCACTTTGTTTGTCCAAAACAAACATTGACAAAAAATTGTAATACTGCAAGAAAACCTTTACTCTGCCAAATTGTAATAGTTTTTTTTTGTTTTTTAATGGAGAAACTAGAATGTTTAAATTAAAATCTTTTAATTATATTAATAGATAGATAGATAGATAGATAGATAGATAGAGACAGACAGACAGACAGACAGACAGACAGACAATTAGATAGATAAGATCGATGATTGATCGATCGATGAGATAGATAGATAGATAGATAGATAGATAGATAGATAGATAGATAGATAGATAGATAGATAGATAGATAGATAGATAGGCAGGCAGGCAGGCAGGCAGGCAGGCAGGCAGGCAGGCAGGCAGGCAGGCAGGCAGGCAGGCAGGCAGGCAGGCAGGCAGGCAGGCAGGCAGGCAGGCAGGCAGGCAGGGCAATCAATGGTTGTATTTCAAATTAGTCTTATCCAAAAATATTCTTTTTACTTTTGTATTATCAACAGGGATTGAATTTATCCCACTGTGATTATATAATACACTGGAGTGTCTGTGTGTAATGTGCTATCAAGTCAGCACCAGTTCTTAGCAACCACATAGATAGATGAAGGATGAATGTGAATAAACACAAATACACATATATGTATGGAAAATATTCGGTATTTTTGAACAGATTGCTCTATATTTCTATGTTCAGTGTTCTGCTCAAAGCTCATCATGAAAACTAAGCCAACAGAATAACAACCTTAGCAATGTAATGATTCAGCATTAAAACTGGCTATTCTAGCCTATTTGTAATTCAGTACCTACAGTCCGAAGCAAAATGAAAGGGCTCTTGAGTTTTACTCTATGCTATATTGAAGGCTATCCAGGAATTATATCAAGCTGGAGGGCTCCTTTTTCAGAAATCTATAATTCTGTAAATTAGAGTTCAGTTCAGAGGCAGAACCAAAAGTCTGATTCCCCTGGCGCTACCCCGGGGAGCTATCCCTACAAATGCATGAAGGTAAGCTTATTTTTATGGAGATCTCTGAACTGACCAACCTTTTTGCCATTCATTTATTATATTAAAAGGCTACCTGGCACCAGAGTGATTCTGGAGAACATGCATTTTTAAAGAGTGAAAAACAAGCTGACAAACAGAGGAACTATATATGCCTAGATAAGGAAACTCTAAGTAGTACCAAAACTGAAAAAAACAAAAACACCCACCCACACATATATTTTTACACTGCTGCACATGGAAGAGCAGATACATCAGCAACCTTGATGAAAGAAAGGACCCAGCCACACCTTCAGAGGCAGTTGCTATGAAATGGAGAGTCCTTGCTATCAAATAAAATTCCCAAAATTCTCCTTGGATGCAAACTAAGGCCAAGCCCATTCAATAGCATCCAGCCAGAGGATGCATTTTTTAGCAGCAGGACTACCGTTTGTTTGTTTGCTTGCTTGCTTGCTTGCTTGTTTGATTGTTTGATCTCAGTTTATTCTGCTTCTCAAGTCAAAAGTTCTCATTAAAAAAAATTAAATAGATTCATTACTAATAACTGAAGATATTTTACTTTTTAGAAACTAGGTAGGTTTGTAATCAGACAGACATTCCACACACAAGATTACAACAAAGAAAGTTTTAATGAAGAGACGAATGTAACTTAATCATTCCCTCCCAAATTGTAAGGTATCATCACTGAAGCTGTGGATAGCATGGGCACAAAATTCCTATAGATACCATACCAGTCTTTCCTGTCCTGAGCAGATGCTACAAAGTCTGACATTAGAGCGGTCTCCGATTGTCGTTTCATATCACTGAAATTTTTTGCACAATTTGATAGGTGTTCCAGCAGTTTTGCCACATTAAGTAGTGCTTCTAAAGCAGAGGTGTCAAATTCACGTTGATGCAAAGATCAAAGAGCTTAGGTATATGAAATCATCCATCTGCTCAATTGGCTCACCTCTAAGGGCAAGATTAATTTGCATACTGTGAGTTAACATGGCCTTGGTTTTGTTTTGGGGTTGTTGTTTTTTTGCATTTATCAATAGTCTAAGTCTCTCTGATCTTTTGCTAATGATATGTAATGATTCCTGTACCTTTGGTTGTAATTCTATGAAAATAATATCATTGGTGTATGCTGCATCTGTGAGGTTCAGCTCATTTGTGCCACAATGAACTATTGTATGGCTAGCTGTCCTATTCCCTAATTATTCAATCTGTTACCACACTGAATAACAACAGTGATAGTACATATTTTTATTTCCCTCCTGTTCTGACCATGAAAGGACTGATTTTGCTGCAATGCATTTTAACCCTGCAAGGTAGGCTGTCATAAAAGGCAATCATAGTACAGATAGTTTTTTTGACTATACCAATTGCCAGAATCACTTTCCACATAGAATCCTGATAGATATTGTTCAACTCTTGATCAAATTAAAAAGAAAACCAGTAGTTTGCATTCCATTGTGTATACCCTCCTTGGGTACTTGCCTGACAGTGAAAATTTGGTCCATATAAGCCAAAAACGTGGTCTCTTCTTCCCAGATGGAGGATTCTTGCACTTCTAGAAGGCTTCTGACAACCTGTGCAAAGAAAGACCTACCAGTAACTATGGACAGAATGCTAATCCTCTGTCAGGTTCACATATGTCTTGTCACCATTTTTAAATGCAGCAATAGTAGAAGCAACTATCCAGTTAATTGATTTTCTCTTCATGCCATTGAGAATAACTGAATCTAATTAGTCACTACTACTACTACTACTACTACTACTACTACTACTACTACTACTACTACTACTACTACTACACACCTGCCTTCAATGCTTCCACAAAGTCAGACAGCTTTGCCATTTGTTTGATAGCAATCTCTGTTTTTGTTGGCTCAACTTCAAAATGTTATTAGAGGGTGCCTTGGGTCAGCTAGTTCCTGATCTAATGCTGTTGGTGGATAAAATTTAAGAGTAAATCAAAATGTTGTTTCCATCATATAGTACTTTGGCTGGTTTTAGCAATTCACCATGTCACATTATGAGTGTTCATGCTGAGGTCAGCTGTGCTTGCTTGGCAGTGCTTTCAAGGTGGGGAAAAGTATATGTTGGTCATTGTGCAAAATCTGCTGCCTCTATCTTTGCAGCAATGCCATTCCAAAATACTTCCTTTTCACTTTTTAGATTTTTGCAAATTGCTTTGTCAGCTTTTTTGCTTTTGTTAGATTTATAAGCTTAGCCGTATTTCTTTTTTGTACCAAGTTAATGGTTTCATCCATTATCTATGTTTGGCCCCATCTTTTCTCTGCACAAGAGCAAATAGCTTCCATCATCATGCAGATGGTGTATCTAACTTTGGACCGCTGTGCTTTGTATCGGTGTATCATTGTATTAATTATTCATAGGGTGTCAAATCTGTTGCATCACTCAATGTGAAATCTTTCTTGGTATTGGGACTGCAGTAATTTCAGAGGTGGAGAATAGGAGTGGGGTACAGCTTCCAATTTTAAATTGATGGTGTCAAGCTGGTGTTCCTAGACTGTGACATCCTAATTGGGACCTGTGGCAACTTAGAGATAGAAATCCCCACCTCCAAGGACATGAAAAAGAAAGAAAACAGTCACCTAAGATAGCTTCTAAGGTCTGTGAGTTTCAAAATTGGGCCTTTGTTAAATCAATATTTTGGACCAATAAAAGGATGGCAGAGAGAGTTGACTCAGAATCAACAGAAATACCTGGTAATTCTTTACATAGCTAATGTATCAGAGAAGATAAAATAGCAATAGCAATAGCAATTAGACTTATATACCGCTTCATAGGGCTTTCAGCATATCGCCCCCACAGTCTGGGTCCTCATTTTACCCACCTCGGAAGGATGGAAGGCTGAGTCAACCCTGAGCCGGTGAGATTTGAACAGCCGAACTGCAGATAACAGTCAGCTGAAGTAGCCTGCAGTGCTGCATTTAACCACTGTGCCACCTCGGCTCCAAATGGATATTTGGATGCCTGTGTTCTTCAATCCCACCAACACACTAAGACAGAGATATGCCCACCCTCAATATCAGACACCAAAACATAAGAAAGTAATGTAGTATATGTAGTCTAGGGCAGTGAGGAGTATTCAGAGCTCTACACTGGAGCTCTACACCAAACAGCCTCTACACAAGAGGATGGCCCAGCACAGGAGAACCAACACCACAGGACCAGAATCAGCAGTATACCTTCATTTAAAAGAAAAAAAGACACTCCTTTGAGGAAAATAATGTTCATATTTTGGACAGGAAAGATAGATGATTTGAGAGAGGAGTGAAGGATTGTATTTATGCCAAAGTAGAAAGCCCTTCCCTCAATAAAGGTGTCTCCTACTGTTTATGCCACTCTTGCCTCAGTCTCCAGGAAGCTCAAGACCCCTTCACATGGGTGGGATTCTACTGGTTCAGGCCGGATCAGGTCAGCTGGTAGCTCTGATGATCAGCTGGGAATGAACCTGTTCGCTCCCACAATGAGCTGCACACACAAACCACCGCTCCCGTTCTATCCTGTCCCTTATTTCCTGCTTTTTAGCTCATCTCAATCATGTGGCACAGCTGATGTCCCTTCCCACCCCCAGCTGTTTTACTTACTGACTTGGAAGTTAAGCAGCTGAACTTCTAAATGATCCATTTTCAACGCTGCACACATGCACAAAGCACACATACATGCAAAGCGTGCGCTCACTGAACCGTTTGTTAAACCAGCAGCATCTCACCACTGCCTTCACAGGTTCACTAGGAGAAAGGATTTAGGAGCAATGACTATAAACAGCTCCCCGCTTATTCCCTTAATGAGCCTATCCAGAATAGGTGAGAAATGAAACCGCCCTGGAGGACATATATAGGGGACCCCCTAGCCAACTTGCTGAGACCGAGAAGCTACTTGGATAAGCAGCAGAACATTTCAAGCCTCCCCCACCCCCACCCCTGCAAATCCAGTTGCCATGACTCACTTCCAGATTCAGTAGGAGATGTTCACCACCAGAATAAATGCATATGTTCAAAACCAAAGGTATTATAAATCTCCTTCTGGCCAGATCCAAGCAATTGTAGTTCAGTTAAAACAACTAGTTCAATGTTATATTTCAGCAATGCAGTACAGACTTACTTCTGTTTTCCCAATTGGACACCATTTAAGATGTTCCCTGTAGCAAAGTTATCAGTCCATTCATAGTTGGCTCCTAATGTTGGAGGAGTATCAACATTCGTTCATTACATGACTAGGAAAGATAGTTGCATCCACCAAGCAATGTAAAATGTATTGTTATGCAACTATTACAGTGTATCTGAGACAAACCTCAAACAATGCTAGGGAGTCCAGGGTAATTAATGCACTAGTTTACACTTACCAGGATATCCATATATTTAAATTAACCAATCTGAATCATTGGACACCTATTGTTATACTGAAGCTACCATGGCATTTCACAGAGATTTTAGGAAAACAGGACAAGTTCAGGAAATCAGTTTAACTCGGAAACAATCAAATGATGTGGATTAGATACTTTACCACTTATAAGACAGTTATAGCCCAGCAACAGCCTGTGCTGCATTCTAATTGGTCGGGCGAAGCACAGCCTGTGATTGGTGGTTGTAATGACAGTTAAATGACAGTTGGTACCTGAGAGTATAAATACTGTGACAGTTGTAACACATTCTGAATCGCTTGTCACCTACTAATAACCATCTTACTCTCTGATTCCATGGCTCCTGCGTCTTTCCCTCACACAACACATATGTAACACTGGCGACGAGGATGGGATCGCGATTCCGCAGAACCTGGACTAAGAATAAAACTATACAATAAGCCAGTCGCAACGCAACCAAGCAAACGCGAACAGAAAATACTTTGAAGACTTGTCAGAGCTGCAGCAGCAGTTGCCACTGCCTCAGGTTTCGCCTCCGATCAAGCCAACCTGAGTAGATCCACAGGCACGGACTCCTTCAGTCAAAGGGACGGGCAACCTATGCTTAACCTTGGCTGGAGCCGTCGCCTCTGCTCAGGGATGAGCTACGAATCGCGTTGGCTCAACCGTGGCTGAAGCTGCCTGTCTGCCTGCCTCTCTGCTGCGAAGATCTACCAGACACAACTCTAGAGTCTATCCGGTCTACTGTTTGCTACTGTTACAAACATTAATGTTGCAATACACGGATACTGTTGCCTAAGAAGCCTCTGACTCTTCATACAGCTTTCCAAAGAAGCAGCTTCCGACAAGCCTGCTCTTCCTCCAAAGCCAACAGCCTACTACCAGCCTGTCAGAAGCCTGCTACATGCATTACAAAGCTGCCTGCCTCCCAAGGAGCAACTCTGGCCACTCAAAAGCCTGCCTGCTGCCTTCCTAACGAGCCAGGAACAACTCAGCCGCCTCCAGGGCCGGTCTCCGCTCTCTAACAGAAGCCTCCACAGCCGTTTCAGAAGCCTACCATTCTCTGCAGCAAAAGTCAGCAGAAATCCTGTCAGCTAAACCTTCCAGCAACAGCGGAACCCTGCCTGCATGCCGATCGAACAAAGCCCAACAGAAAAGTTACCAACAGGACTTCTTTGAGTTTCCCTCCATGTAAGCTCTCCAGCCTCCATGATTTGTGAGCATGCGCAGAGCTTGAATATGCAAATTTAAATATGCAAATGTAAATATGCAAATGTGAATATGAAAATGTGAATATGAAAATGTGAATATGAAAATGTGCCAAATAACTGGGGGGAAGGAGAGTTTGTAAAAGAGTTTGTAAATGTTGAACATAAAACAAAAACAAAAAATGCAAATAAATAAACAGATAACACAAAAATGCAAACAAATAACACGCAAATTGACAATACGGAAAATGCAAATAAAATACACGTATGCAAATAACTGGGGGGAAGGAGTGTTATAGCCGCAAATAAAATACACATATGCAAATAACTGGGGGGAAGGAGTGTTATAGCCCAGCAACAGCCTGTGCTGCGTTCTAATTGGTCGGGCGAAGCACAGCCTGTGATTGGTGGTTGTAATGACAGTTAAATGACAGTTGGTACCTGAGAGTATAAATACTGTGACAGTTGTAACACATTCTGAATCGCTTGTCACCTATTAATAAACATCTTACTCTCTGATTCCATGGCTCCTGCGTCTTTCCCTCACACAACATGTATGTAACAAAGACTATGTTTTCCCAAACAATTTTAAATGTAAGGTGGAATTGGTTTGTTAGCATCACGATATGTTACAGAGCTAGCTCCAATTTAATAATTGTTATAGCTTTCTGTGCGCATGTAACTGTGGTGAAATCAGAGTTGGTCTGGCTTTTAAGAAGCTGTCTTCTTATAGTGAAGAGCACTTTCTATGAATTGCTTTTCTGCCTGTGAGGGTGAGCTTAGTAAAACTAAATGTCAGACTTTAAGAAGGCAGGAAATGATATTCTATCAGATACTTACATCACAATGACTGAGTGAAATTGAATCAAGTGCATTATTCACTGAAGTGCAGTCTGTCAGCAACCTGATATTAAGAAAGGCTAAAAATGCTCTATAGTAGGAAGAAAGTCTAACAACTCAGAAACTGCCTGAGAGGGCTAAATCACAACAGCAGATTTCAGTTTGCTAAAACCAAAGCCCAAATCGCCAAAATAATATTTTTACTATATAAAAATTTTTGCTGTCTTAATCTGATGGTAGATTATATAACAGCTCATCTTATATTTGAATACCTCTTTCACATCTAATATTTCTGTGTTTTTAAATGTATTTCAAAATTACTTTATTATGTGTGAGGGCACTCAAGCGTTTATAGCTCTCATTTGTTTTGCCATTTCAAATTCTCAACTAAGGGCAGAAGGGCACAACCTGAGACCTTGGGATTGTTTATGGCTCACAAATCTATTTTGATATTATTACAGGTTTACTATCTGAGGTTGAAATATTGTTGAAATATCAACAACCTCAGATATTCAGATGATGCCACTCTAATGGCAAAAAGGGGAAAGGAACTAAAGAGCCTCTTGATGCGGGTGAAGAAGGAGAGTGCAAAATTTGGCTTGAAACTCAACATTAAGAAAACTAAGATTGTGGCATCTGGCCCTCTCAATTCCTGGAAAATAGATGAGGAAGAAATGGAGGTAGTGACAGATTTTCCTGGGCTCCGCAGATGGGGACTACAGCCAAGAAATTAAAAGAGGCTTGCTCCTGGGGAGGAAAGCTATAGCAAATCTAGACAGCATATTAAAAAGCAGAGACATCACCCTGTCAACAAAAGTGTGTACAGTCAAGGCTATGGTTTTCCCTGTTGCAATGTATGACTGTGAAAGTTGGACCATAAGAAAGGCTGAGCGCCAAAGAATTGAGGCCTTTGAGCTATGGTGCTGGAGAAGACTATGGTAGAACTACCGTATGGTGCTGTGCGAGTCCCATGGACTGCATTTGGTTTAAATTAAACGTAAATACAATGAAATTCAATTTCCTTATCTATCCATTATTTCTGGAACATCATCTGTTGTCTCAATCAAGTTACCTCTGTTGGAGAAGAGACAAAATTGCAGCTCACCTGAGTAGAGTGTTCTCTGCCCACTGAATATTAATTGACTAAAGGTGGGCAAAAATTCAAAACCAGATGTACTTACTTTTCATTTGGATCACTAAAACTACTTGATTGCATATATTTATATTGCTTTATAGTTTTCTGCCATGGAGAATGTTATGGGCCTCATGACCATAGTCGTCATTTGAAGTACACAGTGGATGAAAAAGAAGTGGGAACAGAAACATATAATAGCTACTGTCGATTCACTCATTCATTTGTAAGATGCTGCCACTATTCATTTAGCTCCACAATATCCAGTTTCTTCTCCTGTCTATTGTTTTGGTAGCTATATACATTCATTAGTCTGGGAAGGTTTGTAAGGTCAGAGCAAATAAATGGATTGTCATTCATTGCCAGAATCCCCAAAGCAGGCAGAACCAAGTCAAACAATTACAATGATAATATCAAAAGCTAAATATAATTATATGTGCTATATAATTATTCTCCCCTCTGCCTAAAAATCCCTTCTGCCCTATAAAGAGAGTCCTTGATATTCACTTATGAAAGGGCTAAAAATTTCTACTTAAGACTATGGAAGATATGGGAAATGTATAGTACTCTGAATAGAAATATTAAATCTATTTCTAGGAAAAAACTTTCAACTTAAATGTTCTCTATAGAAAGCACTAACAAATGACCGCAAAGATGTATTACTTCAATCTAGCCAAAGACATTTAGGCAAATATGGTGCTGTGAGTTTTAATCAATTGTATCTGTGCATTTATGTGTGAATTTTCCATACCAGGCAAAATTCAAAGTTGAAACATTTATGTGGTTACTTCTTTCAATTGTTTAATTTAAAAGAAGCGTTTGTACACTGCAAACACTCCTGGCTAATGTTTTACATTGCTTTGTGATCTACCTTGCAATGTATATACATACCTTGCACAAAACGTGTCATAAAAGGTTACTATCCAGTTTAGGAACTATATTTTATCAGAACAGTATCCCAAGAATCACATTTAATTTTCCTAAATATAACATAGGGAAGTGAAGAACTGGTAAAAGTTTCCCATTAGAAATAAGACGAGGGAAATGGTGTTAGAAGTTCAGTGCCAGGGCAGAATGCAGAGACAGCTAAAATGAGTTGAAATACGGGGCAAAATAACTCCTATAAAGAAGTTATACAATTAAGGAGCTTTTCAAAGGTTATATATGTGTCTCCTACCTAAAAAACTGAGAAAACAAAAACAAAAATTGGAGTTCAGAAAGATATAAAAGGTGTGTTATGGAGCAGACTAGAATTTTGTTTAACAAAACCAAGAGAAAAGAAAGGAAAACAGTGTAGTTAGCTTAGCAAGACCACCTTAGGAGATGAGATTTTAAGTCAGACAGAGAGGTTACTCACGAGCCAGAGGAAATTTAAGAAACCCAAAGGGAATTAATGGACAATGCAATCCAGTTAGGAGAGCAAGTGACAGGTAAGGGACAAAGGGAAACTGCTTATACTAGTAGCACAATTGTAGCACAGGAATCTTATATTCATAATATGGCAAGTTTGGTTTTTGAAAGTTCTAACTAGGGCTGGGAAATGTATTGGTTCTAAAGCCAGAGTCACTGGCCATCTTTGCAAGATATGCTAAGCTGGATCAAGGGGTTTACTATGTTACACGAACTTCCTAATCAGTCAACTAACTTCATAAGTTATCCTAGAGTCCCAAATAGTTCATATCACTTTCCCCCTTATTTTTCACCTGCCTCCTAGGATTGTTAAAAGGGGGCAGAAAGTCATGGTCTAAATACCTTCCCTTCCATTTTTGCCAGTGATGCTGAACTCATTTGACAATTTTGTCAGCAGATCTTTTTCCAAACTGAAATAAAATAATATAAAATGTGACAGTTTCTCTTTTGTGTGGTAGCTCAGAAATCATAGAAATAGTAATTTAATCCACTTACCTCACTCTGTATCATATATAACAGGTGAACATGGCTAATAAAGATGGTGTAGATTTTCATAGACCAGTGGTTTGAGGAACAGTAATGGCAAAAACTTGTCCACACACTCAATAAATGCACAAATTGTACTTGAAGCCATATGGATTAACATTGTCTGTTACCAGAGCTCTGATTCATGTTTATTAGATATTTCTGTACAGTTCTTTTCAAAAACAAATATATATGTAGAAAATCCTTACACTTGAAAAGACTCCTTGACAGCAAGTGCTTCATGAATGTCCAAGAATCAAGGAAGAAAAGAGAATGATAGTTTCAATGAAATGCCTTACATTCACTCTAGATTAAGAGTGGTTACTGATATGATAAAACCACTTCCACTGCCTTTTAGTGTAGATTTCCTGGTCTTGAACGTTTTTAGATAGAGATTAGAAAACATTTTTTCCCATTTTTAAATTGCCATTATATTTCTATTTTTGGCTAGAATTTGTGGAGCAAAGTGGTTCAATTACAATGAATGTGTGTGATGATCTGTACCTTTTTCCAACTGTATTATTGTATAAAACCTGGATAGAAAACGACATGCAACACTGAAGGAGAAATCTGTACATGATTTGCAGGTAGGTATTTTATTTATCAACATTTGGATTAATCTTTCTTTAGCAAAGAATATAGGAAGTTTTCTGAGTAATTTCTTTTCAAGTTGTTTATTTTTAAGGGTTGTAAATATTCTTTTTCTTTTAGTTGGTAACTGTAACAAATTAAAAATAAAATATTTTTCATTAATTACAGGTAATCCTCAATTTATGACCACAATTAAGCCTCAAATTTATGTTACTAAGTGAGACATTTGTTAAGTGAGTTTTGCCCCATTTATTACCTTTTTTGCTACAGTTATTACATGAATCACTGCAGTTCTTAAGTTAATAGCACGGTTGTTAAATGAATCAGCTTCCCCATTGACTTTTTTTGTCAGAAGGTTGCAAAATATCAAATGACCCTGGAACACTGCAGCCTTCATAAATATGAACCAGTTGTCAGGTATCCAAATAGAAATAGCATAGCAATAGCATTCAGACTTATATACCACTTCACAGTGCTTTATAGCCCTCTCTAAGCGGTTTACAGAATCAGCATATTGCTCCCAGCAATCTGGGTCCTCATTTTGCCAACCTCAGAAGGATGGAAGGCTGAGTCAACCTTGAGGCTGGTGAGATTCAAACTGCCAAATTGGAGGCAGCCGGCAGGCAGCAGAAGATTCCTGCAGTACTGTACTCTATGCACTGTGAGGCTCTTGTAAGTGTAAATCACATGACCATGGGGATGTCATAATTGTGAAAAATTGTCATGTCGCTTTTTTTCAGTGCCATTGTAACTTTGAACAGTCACTAAATGAAGTGTTGTAAGTCAAGGGCTACCTGTTTGATATAGTTAAAATTAAAATATACAAACATCTGTTACCATCTAGGAGTTTTCTATTTCAGTCTTGGTTTGAATACTTTTCAAATGTTAGCATTAAATCACATGCATTTACGAAATATAGGTGGGACATTTGGAGATGCAGAGCTGTCATATTTAATGCATGCATAGATAAAACCTACTGTGTCTTTTTAGAGGCTAAAGATTAGCTAAGAAAGAACAGAGGAGACATTGGAGCAAGACAAAATGACAAGAAATATTTGAAGTCTACAGGAGAAGCATGAACTTCACAAAGCTGCAGTTGCCGAGGGAGATTCTTGAATTGTTTTGAAAATGATATAATATAAACAATCATGTGTTTGAGTTGAGATGACAGGATTTAGAGAGACTTTGCAGCTAAAGAACAAATGCTACTGAACTGTTGTCTTAGAATCAATGGGGAATACTGAAGAAGTATCTCAAGAGTCCTAATCATTCTTACTGAGAATGAAATTAAATTCTTTGATGTTAATATGGACTTCAGATTTAAATTATCACTCCTAAATGTGAAATGAAATGAAGCACAAATGCCCAGCTGAAATTATCCTACTTGGGGATACTATGCAAAATTCTAGTTATATAGAGAAGTTTCTAATTCCAAGAAAAGTGCAATGAAAGCCACAAAGAATAGAATAGAATTCTGTATTGGCCAAGTGTGATTGGACACACTGGGAATTTGTCTCGGGTGCATAAGCTCTCAATATATATGCAAGCAACAAGTGATAAAACATGATCATAATCATAAAATACAATCAACGTAAATCATAAGATACAAATAACAAAGTTATAGTCATAAGATGCTAAAGTAATAGGTAATAGGAAAAATGAGGATAATAACAATACAGCACTACTACATGGTTTGACAGTGGTGGGATTCAAAAGTTTTTACTACCAGTTCTGTGGGCATGTCTTGATGGGCGTGGCTTGGTGGGCATGGCAGGAGAAGGACACTGTAAAGTCTCCATTCCCACACCACTCCAGGGGAAGGTTACTGCAAAATCCCCATTTCCTCCCAATCAGCTGGGACTCAGGAGGCAGAGAATAGATAGGGTGGGGCCAGACAGGGGTGGTATTTACTGGTTCTCTGAACTACTAAAAATGTCCACTACTGGTTCTCCAGAACTGGTCAGAACCTGCTGAATACCACTTCTATTTGATATCCTAGAGCAGCGATGGCAAACCTTTTTTGGCTTGCATGCCATAAGCGGTGGGAGTGCAGGGGGGGGCATGTGCGGCATGCCGCACCCATAATGCGATGAGTGAGCCCCCCAGCATGCATGTGTACACGACAGGCGCTCCCCTCAAGACTGAACTCAGTTTGCCAGCGCGCGTTTGTGCACTGGCCAGCTGACAGGGCAACATCTTGCATGCCCTGATAAATGGCTTTGCGTACCACCCGTGCCACAGGTTCGTCATCCTGGTCCTAGAGTATAAGACAGTGGTGTGTCAATTAGTTGTTTAGCAAAGCAATGATGTAGAGGGCAAAACTGTCCCTGTGTCTAGTTGTTTTGGCGTGCAATGCCGTAAAGCATTGTCTTGAGGAAAGAAGTTGAAACAGTTTGTGTTCCTGATGTGAAGCATCTGTGGATATTTTCACTGCCCTTTTTTTGACTCATGCAGTATACAGCTCGTCAATTGAAAGCAGTCTGGTTGCAATGGTTTTTTCGGCAGTCCTAACTATCCATTGAAGTCTGTGTCTGTCCTGTTTGGTTGCTGTGCCATACCAGTTATAGAGGTACAAATGCAGTACTGCAATACTGTACTCTAAGCACTGTGCGGCTCTTGTAAGTGTAAATCACATGACCATGGAGTCATGGGGACCAGGCTCAATAATTCTTCTGTAGAACTGTATCAGCAGCTCCTTGGGCATTCTGAGCTTAAAGTGGATGGACTCAGTTACATTAGTGATCATTGCTTCTTTGAAAGGCCTAAAAGTCCAGGCTAGGGACAGATTGTCACAGGATAAAAAATATTTATGTGATTGCTAAGAGTCAACATCAACTTTACAGCATGTAATCAATCAATAAATCAAATGTAAAAAAAGCAAAGCAAGGAAGTTTAATGTTTGAAGTAGCCAACATTATACAGTATTAGAATTCTATGTTATGTAGTGTGATAATAACTAATATCACATACAACTCTTATTGTAGAACAAATACACAAGCTCCACCCACCATCCAGGCTGTTACAACATGAAACAACAATAGACACACAGCCAGCACCAATCAGCATCAATCAGCACCAATCTACCAATCATGATACAACCACACAACCAATCATTCCACTTACTGAAACAAAGCCAGCACTCCACACACACATCCCACCAAGATTGATAGAAAGACTGCAGCTCTGATCACAAAGCTTCCCCTCACACATATGTGCTAGTCATTTCCAACTCTAGAGGGCAGTGCTCATCTCAGTTTCAAAGCTGAAGAACCAGTGCTGTCCGAAGATGTCTCTGTGGTCATGTGACCAGCATGACTAAACACCAAAGGTACACAGAGTGCTGTTACCTTCCCACCAAAGGTGGTTCCTATTTTTCTACTTGCATTTTTATATGGTTTGGAACTGATAGATTGGCAGAAGCTGGGACAAGTAATGGGAGCTCACTCCATTTCGCGGCACTAGAGTTCGAATCGCCAAACTGCTGACCTTTCTGATTGACAAATTCAGTGTCTTAGCCACTGAGCCACCGCATCCCAAGCTACATAAATATATACACAAACATACATACAGATACTGGTATGCAGCAGACTAAAATTGTCTTCCTCTCATGATCTGTCACCATCATATTTATTTTCATGTTGTGCTCTTTTAAATGCCCATGAATTGGACTTTGAGTCTTGTCACATGCAATAATCTACTCCTAACAAAGAATAAGATGTGACATGTCGCACAGTTTTTCTCTTCTTGCATGTTTCTATTCCACTGGGGTAGCCATATTAACTGTTAACTTATGTGCATGAATAAGGTGATTTATGCCTTCCAAATAATGCTAACATGTTAATACCATTCTCTGTGAGCTTTCTTAATCCTGCTATGGCTCCCCTGTAACAGATGTTGGTCTTGGGTTTAATGCTTTCATTGTCTTAAGGGTTTGTATGATCTGAAACATCTCTGCTCCATGATGTAATTATAAAAGATGATGTGCATGCAATATCTTCCAATTAACATTATTTCATTCTGACTGGTACCAATTTCCATAGTCTAGAGGGATTCTTCCAGCAAGCATACACAATGTATTTGTTTTAATGTGACTCTAACAGCCTATGTTAATTTAGTAGCTATTAGCAATTGTTCTTGCTAGAATGATCATTCTCATACTGGGTAGGTATATTAAGGATGAAGAAATTATATTATATAGCATTGAGGGAAATGGGATTGGAATAAATTGACTTGAAGAAGGGTTTGTTTGTTCGGTTGGTTGGTTGGCTGGCTGTTTTATTCAATTTCTGTAATCACCAACTCAACCAAGTGACTGGGCAGTTTACAATTCTAATATTTTTTAAATATATATATATATATATTTTAAATAATAATTATTCAACCTTTTTAAACTTTAAAACAGCACTTCCAATCTTCATAGCATTCTGATACCAGTATCCCTTCTGTTTACATTTTTTTTCAGTTTTATGTCTTTTATACATTACATGTTATACACAAGGTGATCAGATTTTAACATTGGTAAAGAGGGACACCATTGACGGGGGGTGGGGGGGTTTGATTAAAAACATTTTTTTCACTTAACAAATGTGGCAAGAAAAATTGTAAAATGGGGCAAAACGCAATAAATTTCTCACTTAACAACATAAATTTTGGACTCAATTGTGGTCGTGCATTGAGGACTACCTGCACTTATCTTCAGTGTTACTTCATTCTGCTGTAGCATTAAATTTCATATAGAACAAGCTTGTTCTTTCAGAATTGTGGAATTGTTATATAACTGTCTACCTTTAGAAAAGTTTCTCTTGAGTTAAACTCAGCTCCTATAATTTTATTGATGTGTCATAATTTTCTTAGCAGTAGTATGGAAATTGTCATTGTTGCTTTTGGACAATTTTTAATATTTTCCTATTAAATATACAGTACTTAGATTCCCAGGTGGGTTCCCCTCCAATTATTAGCCAGGTTCAACCCTGCTTATCTTTTTGAGAGCAGGCAAAAATAGCCAGGTTACATCCCTACAAATTGAAAGCTCTCTCCCTCCCTCTCTCTCTATCTCTCTCCCCTCCCTTCCTCTCTCTCTGTCACACTGTGTGTATGTGTCTGTCTGTCTGTCTGTCTGTCTCTCACTCACTCACTCACTCACTTAATCACTCACTCTGTGTGTGTCTCTCTCTGTCTCTCTCCCTCCCTCTCTCTCTATCTCTCTATCTCTCTCCCTTCCTCTCTCTCTGTCACTCTGTGTGTATATGTGTTGTGTCTGTCTGTCTGTGTCTCACTCACTCACTCACTTAATCACTCACTCTGTGTGTGTGTGTGTGTGTGTGTGTGTGTGTGTGTCTGTGTCTGTGTCTGTGTCTCTGTGTCTCTGTCTGTCTGTCTTTCTGTCTGTCTCTCCCTCCCTCCCATCCTGCAGATGGGCTCCGGACCAGCGTAACCAGGTGAACTTTCCTAAGACATAAAAAAGAACCTTAATTACAGGCTCAACAAAAGAAGCTGGAAAGAGATACTGAAGCCAAGAAGCTGAAACCTGGGACTGGAGAAAAACCTTTTCTATCCCCTTACCAGCCCATCCGGGAAGACGAGTAACATGAGGGGTATCCCTCCCCCCGCGGATGGGTTCCAGACCAGGGGAACCTTCCTGGACATCGCAGCAGCAGCAGCCCCAAGTCCGTCGATCTCGGCGTTTTTCGCATTGGGGCGTGCTGCAAGAGGGAGTGAGTGAAAATCTTTTCTAGCCGGCGCAAAGGACTTCCCCGGACTAGCTTTGCTGAGCGGGGGCGACGGGCCCGCATCTCCACCACCAGCAATCCAGAAAAGGTCTTCATTCACTCCTTCTTGCAGCCCGCCCCGATGCGAAAAATGCCGAGATGTTAAGCAAGGGAAACATGTTGCTTCAGTAGAAAGGAAAGCAACTTCAGAGCTACGACTGGCGTCGGGCCGGCAAAGGCTTCCCACTGACCTTCCCCCCCACCTCTGAGTTCATGACAGATCAAATTATTTCAGCAACATCTCCCCCCACCGAGGCACCCTGCCTCCCCCTCGCACATCACCTCCGCTCCATTCTCCAGCAAGCCTCATGGGGTATTTTTGCCTTTAGGAATAAGAATGTTTAAAAGGCTTTTTCTAATTTGGAAAAAAAAGATGATGCGGGTTCTGAAAGAGCGAATCTCCATCGCATGGCTACGCTTTTTCTTCCTCCAAATAATGGTCAGCAAGTCAGCCTCTTAACTTCAGTCTAGGCTCAGCAATTACCTTGTCTCCCCCCCAAACTCACAGAAACAGGAGGGAATCGGTCATTATCATTAGCACTCTCTCCCATGCCTGGCCTCCCCTTTGGAGGTAAGGGGCGGGGAAGAGCAGATATCCCAGGGACACAAATATTCCCCAAGTAGCCACCACCCGCTTCTCATAGCATTATTTCACTCCTCTCCCAGAAAACGGGAGAGGAGTGAAATAATGCTACGCTTTGGAAACGCGGATCTCCAATGTCAGGTCCATGCCAGGAGGTTCGGGGCTTCCCTCCAGGCCACCTGCACAGCCAGCAACCGCGTCCACAGGCTCCATGGGGAAAGGCGGGCCATGGGAAAGGGGAGCAAGTGTGCTCTCCACCTGCCCGCTCCAATCTCGCCCGCCCAGTTCCCAAACCCTCTCTTCAGAAAGAGGTCTCCAGCAGCCTCTGGCAAGGTGTCTTCCCCACTCTGCTCAGGCTGAAAGCAAATAAAATATAAAATACTGGTTTACCTTTCTCTGCTGCTTCTCTCCCAGGCTGGATCCGAGGGGAGATCCCTGTCCTAGTCTTCCTGCTGCCCTCATGGCACGGGGAAAACGTACGGTACTTTGTCCCTTTTGTCTCCCCGTTGCTCAGAAAAGCAACTCCGGGAAGGTCCTTTGGTGGCGGCAGGGGTCCTAGAGCCTGCCTGCTAGCAAAGGACCTTCCCAAAGTTGCTTTTCTGAGCAACGGGGAGACAGAAGGGACAAAATACTGTCCGGCCATTTGCGAGCCAATCAAGAGTGTGGCTTTGAAAACTTGCGGCGTGATCGTGCTGCACAGGAGCGAGTGTCTCTCCCCAAATATGAAGGACATAGTGGGCAACTTGTATGTATCCTAGAAAATCAGTAAGACCCACTGGTGGCCCGTATCTGCCACGGCCTTGCAGCCTCTTTACATTGGCAAAGATAAATTTTTTTAAAAAATCAGGACTTTTCAAGAACGGCGCAGGACACAGGACAAATTGTGCAAAATCGTGACTGTCCCGCCAAAATCGGGACGTCTGGTCACCTTAGTTATACATTACACACACAGAGACACACAATACCTTTAATTTTTAGTGTTATATTTGCTTAATCTAAATTAGCAGCTGACAGATAGCAATCCTGTAAGCCTGAAAATTTAACCACTGAAATCTTATACATTCATGTAAAAATCCCAAATATTGTGAGATTTTGGCATTCTTAAATGAAATATTTTGAGATCACTATTGTGACATTTTAATCATCTGTGTGGAGTACATTTGGTGTTCTGCCGATGACATCTTGTTGTATCATGGTCATTATGTTCTATGATTATGATAGATGCTGTGATGAGGCTGTGGATAGCGATCCTAAGGATTGGATGCTTATTTAATATCCATGGTTACTAGCACATATAGTATACATTCAATAATGTTATTGAGGAGTTTCCTGCAATTCATTTGCCAGTTAAAAATCTGAGAAACTTCATAGCTTAGTTTTACCATTTTTAGATCACCTTTTATTATCCTTGAATTTTCTATTTATGATAGCCAATTAATGTGATTTAAATATTCAAAAATCACTATTGTTTACAAAATAGCACAGTGCTTTTTCAAATTCTTTTAAAAATTCAATATTTAAAAAAGCATTTTAGTAATAATAAAGTGAATAATACTTAAAGAAGCTTGTAATTTGTTCATATATTATTGGCACAGAAACATAAATTTACCAAGAAATATATTTCAAAGTATTAAGTAGAATGTATTTTTAAAAGATTTTTAAAGCTGTTTTTTTTAAAAAAGTGTTTTAGCTTTTAAAGCTTTTTAAATCAAGTGACCATTTTTATCTGAAAACCTAACAGCATTTATTTTAGTCAGAGGACTTTTATCTGCTTGCTTCAGGGGAAAGCAGGTGAGGCAGGAAGCTCTACTTTAACTGGTCCACCTGTAACTGTCATCATATTAATCATTGTATGTTAATCATTGATATATATGTATTTGTAAAAAGTCTTCTTTTTCTAGGGAATAAAAGGAATGTGCACACAATATTTCCTCCTCCAATAATTCTCTTCAATAACATCTCCATGACATCAAATAACATCAAACATGGAACTTATTTTACCAATGGTTGGGAAAAAGGGGTGGAGAGTAAGAAGGGAATTTGTATTGTTAAGCATTTTAAATACTCAGACAACATGATGTTTATTAAGCACTAAGAAATGTAATAAATAGAAAATCAATAAAAAATTAAATAATATTTCCATGAGGTAAATTGAATTGAAAAAGTGTGATTTGCCAAAATCATCTAGTGAGTTCCATATTTGAATGGCTCTCCCAGTCCTAATCCAATTTCTTATCCATCATACTATTCTGGTTCTTATCAAATTAAAATTGAGTTGCCTATTATGCGTTTCTATTTGAAATGAGTCCGTAAGATGTCAGACATTATTATTATTATAAAGCAGCTCTGAATGCATTGACACAAAGGGTACATCTCTGGATAGTTAGTTCATAACTAAATACAGTAGAAAGATTAAAAGTAGCATCCATAAAGATAGCCAAATAAGCAAACTAAATTAAGATTTATGTTTATCATATTTTTGTACACCTAAGAAAGAGGTGTATAACTTTATTGGAACGGAAGACCACACTTGACCTTTAAGCAATATAGAGAGGGTTCAGCCCCAAATTAGATGAATTGAAGACAAAATTAAATTGGAATAAAAATGTTATGTAAATTCAAGGTTCATCAAAACTATCAGCCAGATGTTCAGACTGGATTTGGCATTTTTGTCCAGCAGTGAGTAAACCTTTCCAGTATACGAGCTTCAGTGCATCTTCTTCACTATCTTTCAGATATTCTTCCAATGCCCTTTTTTCTTCTTGAACAATACAATTAATATGATTATTGCTGTTATTGTTGTTATTATTCCTTATTAATGTATTCCCTGTGTGTCAAAATACTGCATATAACTTCTAATTGTTAACTTCAAGGTGGCCATGATATTACAAATATTACCCTTACTTACATAGATCTAACAAGCAATCAAGAAAAAGGTAGCAATGTACAGTTATAATAATTCTATTCCCATTGTTTATAGTGCCACAATTGAGCCCAAAATTTCTATTGATAAGTAAGACATTTGTTAAAGTGAGTTTTGCCCCATTTTATAACTTTTCTTCCCATAGTTGTTAAGTGAATCACTAGTTATTAAGTTTGTTACAAAGATGTTAAGTGAATATGGCTTCCCCATTGACTTTGCTCATCAGAAGATTGCAAAAGGTGATCACATGACCCTTGGACACTGCAAGTGTCATAAATATGAGTCAGTTGCCAAATATCTGAATTTTGCTCACACGACCATGGGTATGCTTTAATCGTTGTAAGTGTGAAAAATGCCATAAGATAAAATGCAAGTATTATCTCATTTTTCACACTTACAACGACTGGTTACTGATTAATAGGAATTAGCTTATATCTGAAAAGTGTTGTTTTTCTAACCATATGAGAGGTAAGAGGATTGTTTAAATGAAAATTTCAATGGTATCACTAAGCAACTTTATCTCCAAAGAAAAATAGCTTTATTATGGAAGTGCAAAGTGCATCCTCTGTGCAATATTTTTGAACAGACAAAATTGCATGTTATTATTGCTTTCAGCATGTGGTACACAAGGGACTGCTTATTCCATCACATCTACCCAAACTAACATTTGAACTTTTCATATTTTCTTTAAAAATAAAATAAAAAGTATAATTAGATTATTCTCCTTATTGAATATGTAGTAACATATTCATTGTATGGAAGAACTGAAAATCCTCATACAGATTTTATGTAGTGACAAATGATTATGCCAAGACCTATACCTTTATTTAAAAATAGAAAAAAATCGGAAGTAAATCAAGGTAATGGTAGCAATTTGTAAAGAGATTTTTCATTGCTTCCTTCAATGACTCTGTACGGGATGATATTTATTAATTTTGCTTCATATTTTGAATCTATGTAATAAATGTGCCCAAGTAGTATAACTTTGTTCCCCACAGAACTGAAAACTGGACTCTTGTTTGATGTCAGCTTCTGCTTTGCTGCTGCTTCAGCTGCCATGAAACGGGAAGGGGGGGGCGTGTATGTGGGAGGGTTTAATTGATGTGCTGGAGGACTGCTGAAAGAATGTTCTAGGATGTACCAGTCGTTGGGATTTACGCATGCGTACGTGTTTCCCGCCTGCATCAACGGCCTTCACATTCCATCTTGGCCTGTCTTTTTGAAGTTATCTCACACCTGACATTTGAAGGACTTATGATTGGACTGGAGCTTTGATCCTAAGGGGGGGGAACGGGCTTTGCTATATATCAATTGCTTTCGCGCCATATTATTCAGATTTTGCTTCACTACTGCTCGCTTACCATTTATAATTAGTAAAAGTACATTGGATTTCCAACCCATGGAGTCTCTTGGTTTTCTTTCCTAATTATGGAGTGGAGTGGGGCGTGACAAGAAGCAAAATCTGAATAATATCCCTTTCCAGGAGATTTACGTCTACCGAGAAGGGAAATAATGTCTTCTCCGACCAGAGAGGGGGAAGGCGCCGTTGGAGGGACGGATTCCAGTGAACTGGGACCTCCCGACCTTTCTTTACACCAGCCCAGCCCGTCTGACCGACCTTTGCACGAAGATTTATTTCAACTGCAAATTTCCAGTCAGCCTGAACCTTCCCCCCTACCCCGTTGGTCAACTTCAGTGGGGCAAAGAGAAATAGAGACAAGCTGGAATGCTGGACTCACCCAAAGACCACCTCAACAAACTTCGCTGGAGCCAGGGGCCGTGAGAAAACCTCAGGCGAGTGATTTCCCTGACTATTGGAGCCAAAGGTACTGTGGGGAAAGAAGAGGGGGCGATGAAGGAGAATGGAGAGGCTATCAGCGCCAGGGGCCCATGAGAAAACCCCAACGGAGTGAGTTACCTGATTATTGGGGTCAAACATTTTTGGAAGAGAGACGGGGGGAGGAGGAAAGAGACTGGAGAAATTGGCAACGTTACCCACGCCAGGATTCTCCCCCACCCCCCCCTCGGCCCGTCTCTCCCCCTGCGGCTAGAGGTTTTGCTGATCAAAGAGGACCTCCCCCCCAGCCTCCCCCCAGAAGACATCGGATGGCAAAAATCCCTCCCTTGCCTGTGCGTTTTAATGGGGCTTCTGCTAGCCTCCCCTCCTTTCTTATGCAGGTATTTAACTACATGGAAATTTATGGCCGGGACTTTGAATCTGACACCTTAAGGGTCAGAATGGTTCTTTTGTCTTTGGACGGTGAAGCGGCCACGTGGTCGACTGCTTTGCATATGTCTGGCTCGCCCTTCTTGGGGAATTTCAACCGTTTCATGGATGCTTTCCGCCAACGTTTTGATGACCCATTAACTGAGAAGCGGAACAAGTTGAAATTTTTAACCTTTGACCAAGACGACAGACCTGTCGCCGAATACATCCAGGAATTTCAGTGTCTTTCTCAGTACATGAGAGGCTGGGGGGAGGATGCGCTTCTGGACAGATTTGCTGAAGGCTTGAACGCTGACATTTATCAACAATGTGTCAATCGTAACCTGCCGAGACGTTTAATCACTTGGTTTGAGCATGCTGCTGATGCTGAGCTTGACTTAATTCGTCTGCGTTATGCCACGGAAGAAAGAAGGAAGCGGAAAGAAAGGGCTGCCAAGTCCCTCCCCCCTCCTACTGCTCAATTGCTTTCCAAACGCCGAGGAGACGCGAGAGGGCCCCCTTCTGGCTCCTCCAGATCTTTAACATGTTTTCGCTGTGGCAAGCTTGGGCATACCGCCCCCCTCTGTCGGGCGAAATTACCCCTCTCTGCCCAACCCCCTCCCGGACGTGAGGAGAAACCTGCAAGAGGCTCTGAAAAGAAAAAGAAGGAAACGGCTTTCGCTGGAGAAACCAACCCCCCTCCTCTTGCCCAGCCATTGAAGGATGACGCGGATGCTAACTCCTCTTCTTCTGATGACTCTGATGACGACACATCACCTCACTGGGTGAGTTCAAACAAGGGGCCCCTTCTACTCCCTATTGAATTAAAAGTTCCTCCTGAGGGAACACCTGCCACCCTCCTAGCATTACTGGATTCTGGCTGTTCCCGGTCCATGATCAACCCAGCCATGGTTGAGAAATTAGGCCTCAAATTGCGCACTTTGAAAACCCCTATTGTTTTTTGCCAGATAGACGGATCGATTGCGGGGGGAGGGCCCGCCCATTTTTTTACTGAGCCTTTAGAAATGAAAATGGGTACCCACACTGAATTAATCTCTTTTGTGGTCGCACCTGGCATGGACAGACCACTTATTTTGGGCATCCCGTGGCTCCGGAAATGGAACCCTCACATAAATTGGCGGACAGGTCGCTTGCGTATTCGCTCCAAAGTGCCTCCAGTGGGGGAGGGCTCTCCAAACCAACCTGGCGTCACTAACGTTCCTGAAGTAGCCGCTAGGGGGCAGGAGAGGATTGCAGGAGAGGAGAAAATTCCGAAAGAATATTTGGATCTTAAGGAAGTCTTCAGCGAGCAATCTTCGGACATTCTGCCCCCCCACAGACCTACTGATTGCTCCATTGACATTTTGCCCGGGGTCAAACTCCCTAAACCCCGCATTTACTCCATGTCACCCAGGGAAATGGAGGAGATGCGTTCTTTCATTGACAAGAATTTGAAGCGTGGCTTCATTGAACCGGCCCGACCCAAGGTGGCGGCCCCTGTGCTGTTTCGTGAGAAGAAAGATGGGTCTCTTCGTTTATGTTGTGACTTTAGAAACCTTAACGCCATCTGTACTCAGAACCTCTACCCACTACCCTTGATGAAGGACTTGTTGGCGCAATTGGGGAAGGGCCGCATCTTCACAAAATTGGACCTGCGCGAAGCTTACTATAGGGTTCGCATTAAGGAAGGGGACGAATGGAAGACCGCTTTCAACTGCCCTCTTGGTTGTTTCCAGTTCCGGGTTATGCCTTTTGGCCTACAGGGGGCTCCTGCTGTATTCATGCAATTTATTAATGAGATCCTGCACGATCATCTCTATAAGGGCGTTATCGTATATCTGGACGATATCCTCATTTATACCCGCTCTCACGACCACCACGTCAATTTGGTGCGCACTGTTTTGAAAAAACTCCGTGCCGCCAACCTGTATGCCAAATTGTCTAAGTGTGAGTTTCACCAAACTACTATTGACTATCTGGGCTACCGTATCTCCCCTCATGGCGTTGAAATGGACCCTGAGAAAGTAAAGGCGGTTACTGAATGGGACGCTCCCAAAACTCGTAAACAATTGCAAAAATTTTTGGGTTTCGCTAATTTCTACCGTCAATTTATTCCCTCTTTTGCCGACATTGCTCTCCCTATTACTAATTTGCTCAAAACTAAAGGCGAACCGAAGCCTAAACCCAATAAGCCTTTGGACTGGACCATGGAATGCCAGGCGGCATTCGAAAAGCTTAAACGCCTTTTTGCCGCTGAACCAGTTCTTAAACATCCTGATCTCAACCAGCCGTTCGTTGTCCAGGCTGATGCCAGTGATGTCGCCGTTGGGGCAGTCCTGCTACAAGCCAATGACCAAGGTAACTTACAGCCTTGCGCGTACACCTCACGTAAACTCACTGACACGGAACGGCGCTGGGCAGTCTGGGAGAAAGAGGCTTTTGCAGTCCGTTGGGCCCTCGCTACTTGGCGCCATTTCCTTGAAGGCTCTAAACACCCTTTTGAGGTGTGGACTGACCACAAGAATTTGGAAGCGTTGCGCACACCTCGCCGTCTCTCCCCAAAGCAGATGCGTTGGGCCCAGTATTTTAACCGTTTCAATTTCACTCTAAAGTATATCCCGGGCGGAAAGAACTTCATGGCCGATGCTTTGTCCCGGTTGCCTCAGTATAATTGTTCCAAACTGAGTATCGTCCAACCGCTCTTGGCAGCTCCGGTGCTCACACGTCAACAGACCAAGGCTCAAAAGGACGTGCCTCACGATCTGCTTTCTGACCTCAAAGCGGCTCTTCCTCAAGACGACTGGTTCCTGAACCATCGGGACGAGTGCACCATGAGGGACGATCTACCGTGGATTGGTGCTAAATTATACATCCCCGCTTCCCTACGGCTTGTGGTCCTCCGTCGCGCTCATGACTCCAGGATGGCAGGTCATTTTGGGTTCGTAAAAACTTTGCACCTCGTGAAGAGACAATTCTGGTGGCCCTCTTTAAAAAAGGACATTGAACTTTATGTGTCCAGTTGCCCAGTTTGCGCTACCGCCAAAAAGCCGCCGGGGAAACCACACGGGCTTCTGCAGTCCGTCGCCCGCCCGGTTGCCCCGTGGAAGGAGATTTCTATGGACTTTATTGTGGAGCTCCCCGAGAGCCAAGGGCACACGGTCATCTGGGTGGTTACTGATTTGTTCTCCAAGCAAGTTCATTTCGTGCCTTGCCACAAGATTCCTTCCGCCAAGGCGTTGGCTAAGCTATTCCTTTCCCACATATACCGCTTGCATGGGGTTCCCGACCGTATCATCTCCGATCGTGGGGTCCAATTCACATCTAAATTTTGGAAGGAGTTCCTCACACGTATTGGCTCCGCCCAGGGCCTTAGCTCCGCCTACCATCCTCAGACTAATGGCGGCTGTGAACGTACTAATTCCGTCCTTGAACAATATTTACGTTGTTTCATCAATTATCAACAGGACGATTGGGTGGACTTGTTACCACACGCTGAAGTGGCCTATAACAATTCGGTTCACTCCAGCACGGGTTTCACCCCTTTCCGGGTCGTTTACGGCCAGGATTTTGTTCCTATTCCTGAGCTGCCTACGGCCCAGCCTCAAGTTCCTTCCGTTGCAGACTGGAGTGCACGTCTTAGTCGCCTTTGGCCCCTCACTCTTTCCGCCTTGGACGCTGCCCACAAGGCTCATAAGAAGCAGGCTGATAAGAAACGCTCCCAGCCTTATGAGTACCACGTTGGAGATTTAGTGTATTTATCCACTAAATTCTTGCATACTACACAAAAGTCTAAGAAATTGGGTCCCAAGTATGTTGGCCCTTTCCCAATTGTGAAAGTTATCAATCCTGTTTCTGTTCGTTTGCAATTGCCCAAACATCTGAACCGGATCCATCCGGTTTTCCATATCAACCTCATCAAGCCAGTTCGGGTGTCTGACCTACGGCCCGCAGATGACCCTCCGCCTGCTCCGTTGCTTGTTGATGGTGAACATCATTTTGAGGTCCGGGACATTCTGGATTCCCGCAGGCACCGTAATCGCATCCAATACCTTGTGGCTTGGAAACATTTTCCCCCCTCCCACACGGAATGGGTTGATAAGTCCCACGTTCGTGCCCCCCGCTTACTCCAGAAATTTTATGCTGCTTATCCAGACAAGCCTTGACTTTTCTCCTTTCCCTCTCTTGCTTGTTTGTTGTTTGTCTGTTTTGTTTGTTTTTCTTCCAGGCCTGACAGCCTTTTTTCCGGGGGACGGCCGGATGTCAGCTTCTGCTTTGCTGCTGCTTCAGCTGCCATGAAACGGGAAGGGGGGGGCGTGTATGTGGGAGGGTTTAATTGATGTGCTGGAGGACTGCTGAAAGAATGTTCTAGGATGTACCAGTCGTTGGGATTTACGCATGCGTACGTGTTTCCCGCCTGCATCAACGGCCTTCACATTCCATCTTGGCCTGTCTTTTTGAAGTTATCTCACACCTGACATTTGAAGGACTTATGATTGGACTGGAGCTTTGATCCTAAGGGGGGGGAACGGGCTTTGCTATATATCAATTGCTTTCGCGCCATATTATTCAGATTTTGCTTCACTACTGCTCGCTTACCATTTATAATTAGTAAAAGTACATTGGATTTCCAACCCATGGAGTCTCTTGGTTTTCTTTCCTAATTATGGAGTGGAGTGGGGCGTGACATTTTATTTGTTCACATCTGGTCCAGAAAATATATGTACATTTCAAGAGGGAGATTGATGCTTGTTGCATACACAAAAGAAGAGAGCTTCTTTGACAAAGTAGCTAAGATGCTGGCCTAGAACTGCAAACTGCTAGTTTTCCTGGCCTAGAACTGCAAGAATGCTAATAACAACTGTGTGTTAGAATACCTACAAGAAATACCATTTGCCTGCAAGCTAGAATCGGTGGGATCACAAAATATACCACATAACAGAAAATTAAAATGCTAAAGTGCCCTTGAACTTTAGAATTCAGACAGATAAACACCTGCCATGATTGTTGATAAGAAAGACAGAAAATTCTGGACAGTGAACATTGCAGTACCTAAAGACAGCAGAAGAGGAAATGGACAATCAAAAAATGTTAAATATGAAATAAAAGCCTGAGAATATCATAAAACACAAAGATCTACAAATAGAACTAAAAAGACTATGGCAAGAAAAAACAAAATTAGTACCAATACAATAGGCACCAAACCACCTGCAAACAGCACCACTTAAACACCATCAACACTGATAAAACTATCCCAGGTGTTGGGAAGGGCTCCATAGGTGGGTAAAAATGCCAAATTCAATTTAAACTTCTAGTTGACTTTACAACCAACCATAATGAATATAATACCCATCCACTAGATTGTTTTCTTCATGGTGCAGAATAGAGAAAAGAGCACCCGGTGTCCTTCTTTCAATCTTTATTTTGCTATTATTTACATTAAAAACTTAAAGTTAAAAACCACTGTCTTGGGAACAGTCCATGTTAAATATTTTTTTCAATAGCTCTGGAAAGTTTTATACATATATACAGAGTTAAGGTTACTTCTTATCTGTTATTCCTGTATGTCAGTCTTTCTCTCTTTCTCCTTTTTACTGCTTTTTGTATTAGTTAACTGCTTTGCTAATACTTAATAAATAACTCTAAGCTCTGTTTTTTGCTGGCGGAACTGAGTAGTATGTGTGCTTGTTCAGACTGGAATATAGGAACTGACTGCAAATGTGCTAGGTGCAAACTAAACTGGAAATTACTCATAGCAATTTTTCCAACAATTGTATTGTCCCCAAGGCACTTTTACAAATATGAGTTGTGCCAAATTTATATATGGTATGGAGGAAGACTCTAGAGACCCAGCTCAATATGCAACTCCATTTCTGTGATGGGAGTGGGAGATTAAAGCTAAAGTGATAGATTATGCTTAAGAATATTTCTGAAACCTGATTCTCAGGTCTTGTGGGACTTGCTCAGGTCATTCAGAATCAGTGCAAAAATTCATGATCCAGCAAATCTGTAGAGCAGAGAGAATATACGTGTGTAATTAAACTAGGGCTTGTCCTTTGAGAGACAGATTTGTGCTTCCCTCAGTGGTTTGCTTCTAAAAATATACGCAAGTCCACTGATTGGGCTTGATAGGCTGTTTTATTTCAAAACAGGAGCATTGTGCATGACAGAATTTGTATCACTGAGCAGAAGCAGTATGGTACTCCACTCCTGTGATCCCAAAGAGGATGCTACTTTGCCCTTTTGCTCCAAAGAAGCACTTGTCTTGAATTGTTTATGAAATGAAGCACCTTTCCAAAGATCTGCAATGTTCTATCACTAATGTATTGCCCGCAAAGCAAGACTGTGCCCTCACCAAGAAAAGGATGATAATCGGGCAAAGCTTTTATATGTGCCACTTGCTATGTATAAAAGTTGTCCCGATGCTATTGATGAGTTAAATTGCATTGTTTTCCATTTTATGCTGTGCTCGGAGATAAGGGTGGAGGGAGTAGAGTGGAAAACATAACAAAACAAAAACACGATTAAGCAAAGTAAGACTATTTTCATTGGTATTCGGGATTTCTACACCAGCGTGATTGTGAAGAATTGACCCAGTTTTATACCTATAAGTGTAATCCAAACAAGGACAATGAAAAGATTGCTTCTTTCTTGAAAATGCATTCATCCTAAAGCATTGTTAAATCCAAGAGGCATAAATTTTCAGCTTTCCTGGCGATTTATGAAAATAGGGATAAAATCAGGGTTCTATAGACAGAAACATTTGTATTCTTTTCACTAAGGCGGAGGGAGGGAGAGAGGAATTGTTATTTTCTATACAATTAATATTGAGACAGCCATAAAAAATGGTCCATAACTTTGTTCTTTTCTCTCTTTTTTTAAACTTTGGCACATTCTTGTTTTTGTTACTTGTTTAAGAAAGCAAGGACTTAAATGAGACTTAAATTCTCAGTGGATTTTCCTGCCAGTTTTTAAACTGAATATTAGTTCCCAGGGCTACGTAGCTCAAATTTAAATTCCATTTATAATCCACACAAGAGCAGTAAAGGAGAAACATGTACCTTTATTATTAACTGAAATAATTACTTAACAGGCTGAGTTCACAGAATCTTGCTGATATTCCCCTTGTCTTTTTAAAATGCTTAAAGTTTATAGCAATCGTGTTTCTCCCCACCTGATGTTTCTCTGAAGATTGATCAGGTTTCCTCAAATTTATGCCAAACTGCATTTTATTTAAAATATCTAGAAACCAAAAAAAACAAACCAAGTCAAATTAAAAATATTTTTATTGTTGTATTTTTGATGTGCTATTATTTTTATACAATCTGAAATTGCCAGCTGTTTGTTATTGTCAGTAGTGTGCTTGGTCAGAACAGCATATGTTGAGAACTTGATAAATTGTTCTTACATTGCTACTGCATGTGATTATGGATAGCTGTGGTAAAAACAATAGCTAATTGTTTTTTTCTTCTAGTTCCAACTGTAATCAAAGCAAGCAAAATGTTTTGAGGGGGGGGGGAACCAAAATCAAAACGGTCTAAAGAATCAATTTACTTGGGATTTAATTTAGCAAATAATTCCATATTAAACGCAAAAGCATTTGTTTTCTTTCACTATGACACAATTAACTTGCACACACTCATGCAGCGAAATCAAAATGAAACCCTTTAATGATCTATAATGTTTCATATACTTTGCTTCTGATTTTAAAGATACCAACTTTCCATTAATAGCTTTCCTCAAATTATACATTAGGACCATTTCTCTAAACTAATTTTTCACTACTTTGTTTCATTAAAATCTGTTAGCAGTCTGGAGTGAAAGTTTGAAAGGAAGCTTATTAAATAAGGGCATTTGCCAATGACTTGTTTCTAATTCTGAAAATCAGAGGTGCATTTACTAATGGAAAACCTAAGAGAAACTGGTGCATTGACGGGATTTAAAATTAATAAGGAATATATTAAGATACTGACCAAGAATATGAAGTGTCTATAGAGATTTTCATTCATCCAGCTCATAGTTGTCCCAAATTTGCTTTTTCAAAAGGCAACTGGACTTTGTTTTTCCTCAAAGATCTTCTTCAGTTCTGACTGAAGCTTCTTAGATGAGAAGCAAAAGATCTTCAAAGAAAAACAAACAGTTGCCTTTTGAAAAAGCAACTTTGGGACAAAGAACATGAAAATGGAAAACCAAAATGAATTTTCTGAGAATTTTTTTTCAGATTGAGAAATAATTATATATTTTGGTATCATTTTAATTGTATGAATTGTTTTTATGTCAAAATAATTATTTAAAGTATGTATGAACATTTTTTTGAGATTTAAAACAGAGGAAGACAAGTTAAAGAATATGGTAAAATGGGCAAGAATTTTGGTTATAATGCTCAAATGGGTCAATGGGAGAGAAGGTTTAAAATTCATGTTGTCTTATAATTTAAAAGTATTTTTAAATGATGTACCATTGGTATATGATACTAGAATAATTATCTAAGATTCATAAAAGTACTTCTTAATCACTGTTGGAAATGTGAAAATCATGAAAGGACATTTTATCATACATAGTGGACTGTGAAAAAGTAAAAAAATACTGTATACAAATATATATGGTGATGCAGAGAGTGTTAAAAATTAACATTCATATAAACCCAGAACTTTTCTTTTTAGGACTTATGGAAGCTAATGGGCAACTAGCTTTACATATCATAACTGCAGCAAGGTTATTATATGTGCAAAGATGGAAAACTATAGAAATACAATAATGGAGAAATGGATTGGGAAGATGGCTGAGTTTGCAGAAATGGCTGAATTGACTTGTTTGATCAAGGAGGGAATTACAATTAGTTTTATAGAACATTAGATACCCTTTATTCATATTTACTGAAAATGGATAAAAATGAACTGCTAATTTTGGGATTTATGGATGGAAAAGTTTTGTTTATGAGAAGGAGAAAACTATGATATCCAATATGGGAGAGGGGAGATGGTAATTGCTAGGTTTATAACTGCTGCAAAGAAGATTGGAAGTCGGTTCTTTAAGTGTCTTTCTTTTTTGTTATTCTTTATTTTTTCTTTTACCCTCTTATAATCTTCTCTTTCTCTATCTTCTCTTCTATGTATCTGTAATTTTTAAAATCTTTGTAAAATCTTTAGTAAAAATTACTCTAAAAGCAAAGATTGTGGGTATTCTATTTCTGATATTGTTCAGTATGTATTTTTTGAAATTTGTATTCACAATTAATGACAGCCTATAATATGCCTTGGCTTTAGCTATCTGATGTCGACTTGATATTTTGTGCAGCAAACCATAGTTAAAGATCTTGGATTATGCATAAAATATGCTTACTATATTGAACATGTTCCCTTTGTAAATTAATAAGTAAGTATAATCTTTATTGTCATTGTACTTAAATACAACGAAATTGGTAAATTAGTAAAATAGTCTTGTGAATGTAAAGCATTATTATTTCAATAATGTATGTATTTGCATTCACTTTTAGAAAGAATTAGTATTAACACTGATGAATTTTCATTAATGTTTTGTTCATACTGAAGTTTTGAAATAAAGAAATAAAATTAATTTGAAATAAAATATTTTTCAGTTATTTTATTAAATATGAGCATTTTTAAAGTCACTTGGGAATTATTTAACAGTTGAAATGGTATCATACACATTTGCAATGAAAACTTTAAAGTTATTTCTAATTAGGTAAGCACTGGATTGCAGTGCTAGTCTTTCCTTTGCCCATTAGTTAAAGTACCCTTCAGTAAATTATCAGTGACAAATCATTTCTTTAGTTCTCCCCAGCCTCTGCAGTGAGACAAAACATTGCAGTGCCCCTATATAAAGAGTGCGGGGCAGAACAAAAATCTTGCAGAAACATTCTGTAAAATCAACCAACTATATAAGGCATTTGCCACTATAAAATCATGCCTACCAAATCCATAAGGCTGACCTCATCAAAACAGCAGAATTTATCATAGCATTGATATTGTAGAGATAAATTCCATGTAATCCATGCATTGTGGGAGAACTTTAATGTCAGTTTGTAATTTTTCTCACCCAACTAAGTTTATCACACTCAACCAGAATACAGTTGAGATAAATGCAGCGGAGATTGCTTTCAATGATCTCCCTGCCACACCTCCTTTTATTGCCCTCAGTCAGGGATATTGAGCAAGGATTTAAAAAATGGAAAATGCATTTTTTGCTAACAAAAGACAAAACCCACACTAGTGCAGTTTAAGTCTCAGAAATGATCGTCCATCTACTAACACTTGTTTCAATCTCCAAGAAAGAAACTGACACCTAACTATCTATTTAAAGGAGTATTTATACTAAGACAGTAAATCTGTCTTAATTTTGTACCTTGAGATCTGTGTGTGTGATTTATTGATTCTTTCCTTCCTGAAACCTGGAAGATTTCACTTAATCCTGGATCAGGCTCCTTCTTCATTTCCCCAAAGTCACATTGTTCTTTTCTCAGGAATACTCAATGACAAAAGCCTCTAGCAGACTTCTAGCTAATCTAAAATGGGGAGAGGAGTTATGTTTGCACTGAAATTCAACCTGATGTCCCTTCCTAACTAGAGATAGAGATATCAGGTTGCAGTCTGTTGTATGCATTCTGATCCAGTTAGATAGTTCACCAAGCTTTGCAGAAGCTATGCCTTCCATAGGTGCATTTTCTGTAGCAGAGTAAATTGCCCTGATGGTCGTGGGATGATCTAAAATGAGTAAGATTTTTTTTCTTGCCATTACGAGGCAAACTGTCTCAAAACATTTAGAAGCTTCTTAAGTAACTAAGATATCCTACAGCAGACATGACTGCCATTTGAAGTAAATATATAAATTGAGGAGTTTGATGGTAGGATTTGGACATTGTTGATATTACATGTGTGCGGTGGAGCAAAAAAACGCCGAAATAAACCGGTGTTCTGGATCGGAGCCTTACAAAACAGGGTCCCTGCAACGGAGCGAGATCCTGGGGAGCTGAACAAACAATCTTTCGGAGGGTCGACGCTCCTAAACGTCCTCTGTCCCACGCGGCAGCCCGGAGTGTGCTTTGCAGCGCTCGTTTAGGCTGGCAGAATGGCGGCGCTGTGCTAAAGGCTTTGCTTCGGCGTTTTTAAGCCTTAGGCATTTTAGTCACCTACAAGCAGCTTCGGACCAGCGTTTTACGATCTTTTATGGTCCTAGCTTTAGCCCTATTTCTTTTGCTGATTGGGAGGACCCAGGTGCTTAGCTGTCTCCGGAGGACTATTGTTATTCAAAGGAGGTGGGTAATTCGAACGATGCTGGAGGAGGCAAGGCAGCTGGTTTTCTCCCGGCCGCTGCAGTCTCTCTAGGCGCCCCCCCCTCCCTTTCTGCTCTGGTGGATTATATTACTGGATGTTTTTGGCGTTTTCGACATCTTTGGCCCTGTTTTCCTTGGAATCTCTTTAGACTCTGTTGCTGACTTTATAGAGGGGTAGTTGGTTTGATATGGGGCAGTATAAGACCTGGCAGCTGGCCTTGCGGCCATTACCACGACCCCTTAATCTACCCCCTAGGCCTTTTTTACAGCACGGCCTCTCCTTTTCTCCCTGGCCCTTGGTTTGCTCTTACTCATACGGGACTTTACCAGATGGTTCCTTACTCACGGCTACTGGACATTGGACATCGGACTCACGATCTAGTCCTGGTTGGTACGATCATTGCCGCCAGTTGTTGTTAAAAGACTCCATCTTAGCCCCTTTGGAGCTTCTATCCCAATACCATCTATACCATCTTTATCATCTATCACGCAAGAAGAGAGAAGACAAAATCTTTCTCCCTCTTTATATTTCTGCAAACCCACTGGACTGGACTTTATGCGAACCCATCTACAGACTTTACCCGAACTTGCACATTTTTTACATCTTCTAATACTTGCGCAATTATTCTGGTATGAGGAGTGCATGTGGTATGTATGTATTGATTGAATGAGCCCACACTTTTTAACTTTGTAATTTGTTTAATTCCTTTTTATACTATATTGCTGTATTTTATGTGTTTTTAATTACTACGTGGGGACTGCCTGAGTGTACAAATGAGTGTGTTTGATTCGGAGGGCCTGTCAAGGAATGCGGGAGCCATAGGGGTGGTTGAGGGAACCACGGACACGGGAGTGGGCCGGAGCATTACGGTCGTAACAGGGAGGGGCAGATATGGCGGGGACTTTAGGGCTGGCCATTACTGGGGAAGGAGGGCTCGCTACGTCACAGAGATCCCTCCTTCCGGCCCTATGAGTCCCACTCCAAGGCCAGATGGCGCGAGTAATCAGGACCCCGGTCTTAGGCTGTTGTCGCTAAATGCCAGGTCTGTAGTTCACAAGGCTCCCCTCGTCCGGGACTTAATTTTAGACGAGAGGGCAGACCTGGCATGTATTACTGAAACCTGGCTGGGCCCGGAGGGAGGACTCCTCCTCGTAGAGATGTGCCCAGAAGGTTTTCAGGTGCTCCATCAGCCGAGAGCCCAGGGAAGGGGTGGAGGTGTGGCTATTGTTATCCGAGAGTCTCTAGTACCTCGTAGGATCCCTGCTCCGGAGCTTGTCGGGTGTGAGTCCCTGCTGGTGAAGTTGGATCTCAAGGGTCAAGTGGGTTTGCTGTTAACGTACCTGCCTCCCAACAGCGTTGCAGCAGCCCTCCCCTCGCTCCTCGAGTTGGTAGCCGAGCTGGCAATTGAGTTCCCCAGGCTTATGGTTCTGGGGGATTTCAATTTGCCTTCGCTCGGTGAACACTCTGATGGAGCGCAGGAGTTCATGGCTTCCATGACAGCCATGGGCTTGACCCAGGTAATTCGGGGCCCAACCCACTCAGCGGGTCACACGCTCGACCTCGTATTTCTCTCGGAGCAGTGGACTTGTGATCTTGGTCTGAGGGGTAGTGAGATCATACCCCTGTCGTGGTCAGACCACTGCCTACTGAGGCTTGACTTTCGGGGACCAAACCTCCACTGTAGGGAGGAGGAACCGACCAGGTGGTTCCGCCCCAGGCGACTTATGGACCCCTTGAGGTTCCAGACGGAGCTTGGGGTTATTCCTGATACTCTCGCCCACAGTCCGGTGGAGACTCTGGTTGCTGCCTGGAAATCGGCAGCGTCGGAGTCTCTTGACCGGATTGCGCCACTATGGCCGCTCCGAGGCAGTGGATCCAGGAGGCCTCCTTGGTTTACCGGGGAACTCCGGGAGAGGAAGCGCCGGAAGAGACGCCTAGAGCACCTATGGAGGTCCAACAAATCCAAATCGAGCCGAGCACTTCTAACATCGTGCATCAAGGAATACATCAGGGCAATTAGGACGGCGAAAAGAGCTTATATTGCCACCTTGATTGCCTCCGCTGAGTCGCGCCCAGCCGCCCTGTTAGGATAACCCATTCCCTCCTAAAAAGGAGGGACACGGGGGATCCCCTGCAGGGTAGGGCTGAGGACAACGTCCAGTTCTTAGCGGACAAAGTTGCTCGGTTTCGGTTGGAGTTGGACTCCGATTCTGCAGATCCAGCCGAGGCACAAGGGGATAATCTGGTAGATCACCCCTGGGTTGAGTTTCAGGATGTTGCCCCTGGGGACGTGGACAAGGCCATGAGAGCTGTGAGTGCCTCCACATGTGTACTGGACCCGTGCCCCTCCTGGCTGGTTGCTAACAGCAGGGAGGTGACACGGGGCTGGATCCAGGCAGTTGTTACCGCCTCCCTTTGGGAGGGGGTCTTTCCCCCCGCACTTAAAGTGGCGGTGGTGAGACCCCTCCTGAAGAAACCATCCTTGGATCCAGCCGTTCTTAACAATTATCGTCCAGTCTCCAACCTCCCCTTTGTGGGGAAGGTTGTTGAGAAGGTGGTGGCCTTTCAGCTCCAGCGGTCCTTGGAGGAAGCTAGCTATCTTGACCCATTCCAGTCCGGCTTAGGCCTGGCTACAGCACAGAAACCGCTTTGGTTGCATTGACCGATGACCTCTGGAGAGCCAGGGACGGAGGCTTCGCCTCCATCCTGGTTCTCCTTGACCTCTCAGCGGCTTTCGATACCATCGACCATGGTATCCTTCTGCGATGACTGCGGGAGGTGGGGGTGAGAGGCACTGTTTTGCAGTGGTTCTCCTCTTACCTCTCGGACAGGTCGCAGTCGGTGTTAGTTGGAGGGCAGAGATCGACCCCTAGGCCCCTAACATATGGGGTGCCGCAGGGTTTGGTCTTGTCCCCCCTACTTTTCAACATCTACATGAAACCGCTGGGCGAGATCATTTGGCGGCACGGGATAAAATACCACCAGTATGCGGACGATACTCAGTTGTATCTGTCCGCCCCGTGCCAACTCAATGAAGCAGTGGACGTGATGAACCAGGGACTTGAAGCTGTTAGGGACTGGATGAGGGCTAACAAACTCGTGCTCAACCCAGATAAGACCGAGTGGCTATTGTGTTTCCCTCCCACCAATCCGGCAAGTATTCCACCTCTCAGGCTGGGGGGTCAAACATTATACCCCTCTGACAGGGTCCGCAACTTGGGAGTCCTCCTGGACCCACAGCTGACTTTCAAACACCATTTGTCAGCTGTGACCAGGGGGGCATTTGCCCAGGTTCGCCTGGTGCACCAGTTGCGCCCCTACCTGAACCGGGAGGCTCTCACAACAGTCACTCGTGCCCTTGTGACCTCTAGGCTGGAGTACTGCAATGTGCTCTACATGGGGCTGCCCTTGAAGAGTATTCGGCGACTTCAGCTAGTCCAGAATGCGGCCGCGCGAGCGATTGTGGGTGCACCTCGCTTCACCCACATAACACCTATCCTCCGCGAGCTGCACTGGCTACCTGTCGATCTCCGGGTGCGCTTCAAGGTGCTACTTGTCACCCATAAAGCCCTACATGGTAGTGGATCTGGGTACTTGAGAGACCGCCTACTGCCAATTACCTCCGCGCGACCCATTAGATCTCATCGATTAGGCCTCCTCCGAGTTCCATCTGCCGGTCAATGCCGACTGGCAACTACGCGGAGGAGAGCCTTCTCGGTGGTAGCTCCGACCCTATGGAACGATCTCCCCGGGAAGATTCGTACCCTCACCACCCTCCAGACCTAGCGCACAGCCCTCAGAATCTGGCTATCCCATCAGGCCTGGGGCTGAGACTGTAACCCGCCCGAATGGTATAAATGTTGTGTTTTTTAATTATGTATTGTCTTATATGTTAAAAAGTTTGTCTCCCCCTCCCTCTTGGATTGTGAGCCGCCCTGAGTCCCCCCAGGGAAAAGGGCGGCATATAA